>NW_026938193.1:0-11668 GCF_032062105.1 Saccostrea cuccullata
GTGTGTGCACGTGAAATGAGAAAAATTAAAATTGTTGAATAAGTGTATTTTTTAATACTTTGGATTAAATGCTTTGATATTAAGTCTCTTTGAATATATATACATAGTGTAGAAAAGATGATATGATCATTACCCACATGCATTCACATGAACTCGCATGTCATGCTTAAAATTAAAATATATTTTGTAGTCTTCTGGGAAAACGTTGTTTAAGTCTAAATTGCACAAAGTATGTCTTATCCAATAGAGCTGAAAGAAATGTGGCACCAAAAGGGAGTTGGGGAGCGTTTGGGAGATCCTAACTTTCCCGTTACAATTAGCCCTAGTTATATTTATGATGAAGAAAGATGTGTCTAGCAAAGTGGTTATTTTATGCGCCCAGGGTCAGAGGGGAGTTGAAAATAAGTTTGAAAGTTTGATAGTTGGAAAATAAATTTATGCTTTGAAATCTGCTCTTTGGTATTAATCAACCATTTTATGAGAAAATTTGCAATTTTTAAAAAAAAAATGTATGTGGGCCATAGGTCAGTGGTTCCTTTAGGGTGAGGTGCATATCTGGGTATAAATAAAGTGGAAGTGCATTTTCTCTTTGTTACTCTGATCTACCTCAGTGTATAAAGTAAATTGAGTGAGCATGCTAAGTTAATAATTATGATATGCAATGGTGACTCTTTCAAAATTGTAAATTGTGAATACATTGCCTCTTGTTTAAATCACAAACCCAAATGTAATTGTTTGAAAGTTGTTACACAATACTCAGGTGATCTTTAAGGCCCATGGGCCTCTTTTATAAATAATTAAAATCTTTTTTTAGTCACGTGACACAGAGCGGGGGAGACGTCTCTTTCCGAGCTCCTGTATTTTTTGACATTAGAAGCCGTTTTTAGCTCTACTGGTCAGAGACCAGAAGAGCTTATGCGATAGTAATGCGTCCGTCGTCCGTCCGTCTGTCTGTCTGTCGTCCTCTGTCTGTAAACAATTTTTCAAAACGCTACTCCTCCTACAGTTTTGGACTGATTTCAATATAACTTGGCACACAAGTAGACTACACTAAGATACACAGAATAGTGCATCGGTTTTTAATTTCGATGAACGGTGTTGCCATGGTTACTAAAAATAGAATTTTCCGTGAAATTCCTTCAAAACGCTACTCCTTCTACAGTTTTGGTCTGATTTTAATTTAACTTGGCACACAAGTAGACTACACTAAGATACACAGAATAGTGCATCGGTTTTTAATTTCGATGAACGGTGTTGCCATGGTTACTAAAAATAGAATTTTCTGTGAAATTCCTTCAAAACGCTACTCCTTCTACAGTTTTGGTCTGATTTTAATATAACTTGGCACACAAGTAGCTCACTTAATACACAGAATAGTGCATCGGTTTTTAATTTCGATGAAGGGTGTTGCCATGGTTACTAAAAATAGAATTTTCTGTGAAATTCCTTCAAAACGCTACTCCTCCTACAGTTTTGGTCTGATTTCAATATAACTTGGCACACAAGTAGACTACACTAAGATACATAGAAAAGTGCATCGATTTTTGATTACAATGAACGGTGTTGCCATGGTTACTAAAAATAGAATTTTCTGTGCTTTAAAACGCTACTCCTTCTACAGTTTTGGTCTGATTTCAGTATAACTTGGCACACAAGTAGACTACACTAAGATACATAGAATGTTGCATCGGTTTTTAATTTCGATGAACGGTGTTGCCATGGTTACTAAAAATAGAATTTTCTGTGAATTCCTTCAAAACGCTACTCCTTCTACAGTTTTGGTCTGATTTTAATATAACTTGGCACACAAGTAGACTACACTAAGATACACAAAAAGTGCATCGGTTTTTAATTTCGATGAACGGTGTTGCCATGGTTACTAAAAATAGAATTTTCTGTGAAATTCCTTCAAAACGCTACTCCTCCTACAGTTTTGGTCTGATTTCAATATAACTTGGCACACAAGTAGACTACACTAAGATACATAGAAAAGTGCATCGATTTTTGATTACAATGAACGGTGTTGCCATGGTTACTAAAAATAGAATTTTCTGTGCTTTAAAACGCTACTCCTTCTACAGTTTTGGTCTGATTTCAGTATAACTTGGCACACAAGTAGACTACACTAAGATACATAGAATATGGTGCATCGGTTTTTAATTTCGATGAACGGTGTTGCCATGGTTACTAAAAATAGAATTTTCTGTGAAATTCCTTTAAAATGCTACTTCTTCTACAGTTTTGGTCTGATTTCAATATAGCTTGGCACACAAATAGACTTCACTAAGATACATAAATAGTGCATCGGTTTTTGATTTCGATGAACGGTGTTACAATGGTTACTAAAAATAGAAATATCTGTGAAATTCCTTTAAAACGCTACTCCTTCTACAGTTTAAGTTTGATTTCGAAATAAGTTGGCACACAAGTAAATACACAAAGATACATAAAATAGTGAAATGGTTTTTGATAAGTACAAACCAGTAGAGCTACAGTCTCGACAGAGACTTCGGGTTTCGGATTCTGGAGCAGTCTTTTTTCACGGATATGTGTTAGGATTGTTCCCGGTGTATGTATTATATGTGTATATACTGATACGTTGAAAATTTCAACTTTAAACATCCATATACTTTTGTTTATGTACTTTAAATACCGGTGAGCGATTTTCACTGGTATTCACCTGAGTTCTTTCTTGTGCACCTGTGTTTAAACTTCGTCATGGCTGATCAAGCGGATCAGCCTGACGATCAAACCGTTATACCTGAAAGACTCTGACGTACAGTGTTGCGACAAAAATCGGGTAACGGACTTCATGCTCATGGAGCGTGTTATTGAAGTAATTGGAAATTCCCTCCACTGTATACAGTTGGACCGGAACTTATGGCGAGTCTATCTAAAAGACCAGAAAAGCAGAGAAAAACTCCTTACGGAGGGCATTTCAGTACAAAATATATCAGTATCCTTTTTTGATACAAATCCATACACTTCAGGTAATCATGACCCAACTGTTAGTACACTAAAAGTGCGCATCAGCGGATTACCGTTATCTGTAGACGAATCTGCGGTTACTGAGCTTTTGGACAAGCTTGGAGTCAATCTGAAAAGCAAAATAATGTATGAAAAAATAAGACACCCTGTGACTAACAAAATGACCAGCGTCCTAAATGGAAATAGATTCATGTACATTGAACCACTTGAAAAGGATAAAGCTTTGCCTCGGGTTAATTACTGCGCTGGTCTACGCTGCCTTTTGTTTCACTATGGCCAACCTAAATCTCAGCGCAGTATCACATGCACTCAATGCTGGGATACAGGACATACAAGACACAGCTGCAAAAATGAACCCCGATGTAAAGTTTGTAAGAACCCAGGACACAAACCTGGCGATCCAAAATGCGCTTCATATGAAATTCAAGAGAATGTTGTAGCCTTTAACGGTGAAAATAACATTTTGTCAAACTTTTTTCCATGCGACCTAAATATTTTTGGAATGCACCATAAATCGGCAGAGCACGCATTTCAATATGCAAAAGCTCTAAAGATGCGGAGACTTGGATGCAGCCAAATTTATCCAAGGGGCAACTGATGCCTTGTCCGCCAAACGGTTTGGTGATAAAGTAAAAGTAAACGATCAGTGGAATGTATCATGTGAATCTGTTATGACAGAAATTATAGAAAACAAATGTGCTCAATCCAGTTATTCAAAGAGAAGCTGAGACCTGTTAAGAAAAACACAGTGTTTGCTGAATCCACATTCAACGACAAATGGGGAACTGGACTCGACAAATCCGGTACAGAAAACACTAAAGCTTCTGATTGGCCTGGACAGAATCTTCTTGGAAAAATCATCGGTAAAGTGGCCCAAAAAATCCGAAAACGTAAAAAGAGCGACCAATGGAGTCAGCCGAAACAGAGTTCTAGACAGCAAAAGAAGCATACCACACAGAAAAACATAGCCGAGATGATCCAATCTATGCGTAACACATCAGAGGTTGTTTCTGCCTCAGACGGTGAATCGTCCTCGGAATCCGAATCCGACCACGGCGAATCGGCGAATGGATAACTCTCGTAGTCGACATCAGGACAGTTACTGGATCCATGCATTCGAACGGACTTATCTTGGACTTCCTTAAGAATTCTGCGGTATATATATATAAATTTTTTTTTTCTCAAATAGTATATTTTATGTTTTGTAATGAAATATGTAGAAAGAATTGATTATGGAAAAGTTAAACTTTATTACAGCAAATGTTAGAAGTTTAAATACTGATGAAAAGAGAAAGAAATTATACTCATGGCTGTTTGAAAAAAAGTTAGATATTATACTTTTGCAAGAAACGCATTTTGTTGAAAAATATGAACATAAGTATAATCTCGGTTGGAAAGGAAAAGCATATCATTGTTTTAGCGATTCTGTATTAGTAAAGGTGTAACTATTTTTTTTGGGGAAAAACCTAAATATTGATGTCATCAATGTAAAAAGGACAATTGACGGAAGAAAAATTCTACTAAATGTTGAAATAAATGGTAAAACTTTTTCGATCATAAACATCTATGCTCCAAATAACCTAAATAAAAGGCTTGACTTTTTTAAAAACTTGAAAAGTTTTATCTCTAAAAACTGTCTAAATGACAACATTATTCTTTGTGGTGATTTTAATTGTCAGCTAAGCGATGAAAATGATAAAAGTGTACATAACTTGAAACAGATCATGAACATTTTTAATTTTTCCGATTTTTGGAAAAGAAAACACCCTTTTCTAAATGGTCTAACATGGTGTGATGCCGATAATAATCCAAAAAGTCGGATCGATTATGTCTTCGTAAATGAGGAGTTTGGTCGGTTCTTTGATAAGCTTAGAATTAGGAAGATTCCAGCACCCATTCCAAAGGGACTCGAATGTCCGACCATAGGTTTTTAAAGTTTCAATTTGAACTGTCAAATGAGAAAAGAGGTCCTGGATATTGGAAATTAAATGTATCTCACTTAGAAAATGAAAACTATAAGAAAGGGATACTTAATATTATTGAGAACTTAGATAATTCTCTAAATCCGACAAACAAATGGGAATGTTTTAAACGTAAAGTGAAAAATTTTTCGGTTAGTTTTTCGCAATTTCAACAAAAATCGCTTAAGAAAAGAATAATATCAATCGAAAATGAAATAGAAGAAATAGAAACAGGTAAATCAGAAAACTTTAATTATAGAAGGATAAAATCTCTAGAAGCAGAATTAGACAGTATCTACGATAAAAAATCTAAAGGTGCTCACATAAGATCTAAAGCTAAATGGATTGAGAAAAAGGAGAAAAAAAAATGCATATTTTTTAAATTTAGAAAAACAACATCAATCCTCAAATGTTATACAAGAATTTTGAACCCCTACAATGAAACAATTAATAGCACTAATGAAATATTAGGAGAAATGTTTAATTTTTATCAAAATTTGTATACAAGTAAAGACATAGATAATGAAATTATTGAGGACTATCTATCAGAGATTGAAGTACCATTATTAAGTGATGAAAGTAAAATTAACCTAGAAAAATTCCCTACTTTAGAGGAATGTACTGAAGCTGTTAACGATATGAAACACGATAAATCACCAGGTCTTGACGGATTACCTAATGAATTCTATAAATGTTTTTGGACGCAAATCGGCCCCTTATTCTATGATGCCCTTAAGGAAATCTATGATCGGGAGATAATGTCATATACACAACGACAATCAATAATATCATTAGTTTTTAAGAAAGGAGATAAAAAGTTTTTAAAAAACTACCGTCCAATAAGTTTAACAAACTCGGATTATAAAATCATAGCGTTTGTATTTGCAAGGCGTTTACAAAAAACTCTATCTGGATTGATAAATAAAAACCAAACTGCGTATATAAAAGGACAATTCATTGGTGAAAACGCCAGATTGATATTAGACATTTTTGAATACTGTGAATCTAAAAACCATGGAGGAATTTTGCTATTTTTATATTTCGAAAAAGCTTTCGATTCTGTTGAATGGAACTTTCTTTTTAAAGTTTTAAAGAAATTCAATATGGGTAATAATTTTATTAAAGGGGAACTATTCTCTATACAAACCCGGTTTTTAAAATGAAAAACAATGGATGGATTTCAAAAGAGTGTTCAATGACAAGAGGAATTAGGCAAGGCTGTCCCCTATCTGCACTCCTTTTCCTCTTTGTTGCCGAAATATTAGCAATTAAAATACAAAATAATCACAACATTAAAGGTATCTCAATAAATGAAAGAGAGGGTAAAAATGTACAGCATGCAGATGACTTAACAGTAGCATTAAAGGACGAAATATCCATGAAAAATACATTAGATGTGGTGAACGCATTTTGCAAATGCGCTGGTTCTAAAATTAATATAAGTAAAACAGAATGTATTTTGCTTGGGAATATGAAAAATGCGTTCGATGAGCAGTTTGGAATTAAAGTTAATAACAAAGCAGTTAAATGTTTAGGTATATACTTAGGTCATGATAAAGAGGAATGTTATAATAAAAACTGGATGAGAATATATCATGAAATGGAAAAACTTTTTGAATCCTGGAAACGTAGAAAATTAACTCTTTTTGGCAAAGCATGTATTATTCGGACACTGGCTATTTCAAAATTGTTATATACATCTAGAATTTTTGTCTCCCTGATGAGAACTATATCAAGAAAATTCAAAGATTAATTTTCAATTTTATTTGGGACAAAACGGAGAGAATTAAACGGAACACACTGATTGGTGACATATCACGGGGGAGGTCTTTCTATTATCGATGTTAAATGTAAACTAAAATCACTGAAAGCAGCGTGGATTCCACGATTACTTAATTCAAAAGGACTACTGTTTGATATTCTAAATGATTTTTGTAAAAAACTTAATGTTGATTTCTATTATCTGTTAAAGTGTTCATCAATAGGTGTGGATAGCTTAAAAAACATGCACGTTCCTCTATTTTACAAAGAAGTTCTAAGTTGTTTTAACGAATGTAAAACGGAATTAAATTTTGAAAAGAGATCTTCTGATGATATTCTGCAACAGCCAAATTGGATTAATCGTAATTTGGTATATAAAGGAAAACCTATCTTCTTTAATAGTTGGATTAAATCAGGAATTTTATACATATATGAATTGTTTGATGACAAGGGTTGCTTCAAACCACTCGAGCATTTTTCCAATATTATTGACAAATCTAATTGGCTATGTAGTACAGAATTCTTCTGTCAGCCAAAATTTCGAAGAGTACACAATTTTTCAAACGCGAGCAATATAAATAAACAAAGTGTAATTGAATTCAATTTCCCTTTGGGAAAGTTTAACATATCTGGAATATCAAGTAACTTTTTCTACAAAAATCTCATTGAAAAAAAGTTTTGTAGACCCAGTTTTCAAGCAATATTATCTAAAGATTTTGGAATATTTGAGGAGTCGAGTTGGAAGAATATTTATGAATGTAAGATAATAGACATAAGAGATAGACACATAGCAGAATTTAGCTATAAATTATTGAATAATATATTATGTAACAATGCTTATATGAGTAAGTGGAAAAAAAATATATCTTCTATGTGTATACATTGTAACAAAATAGAAAATGCGAAACATCTGATTTTTGAATGTAATAATGTGTCTAATATATGGAATATATAAGCAGTTTCTTATCATATAAAGTTCAGTGGAAACATATTGTAGTTGGTTTTTTCCACGAAAAAAAATGATAAAACTAGATCTCTAAATCTACTTATTTTTTGTGGCATATAGAATTTACAAACATAAAATGTTATGTAGATTAGAATCTTTATGTGAAACTGAATACAATCTATACAATCATGTAAAAAAAATCAATATGTTTCTACACCTCCGTATTATGCTTTCTTGGGGCTAACACTGAACACAGGATTTTTGAAAATCTTTCCAAATTAATGTGATAATTACTAATTCATGTATAAATACTACTGGGAAGACCTGTCTTCCAGTAGTGCTGTCAAAAAGGGGGGGGTAAATAGACTGTAAAACGTATTTGTGGCTCCCCCGGTTGACAGCTATACTGAAATTATATCTTTACCTTAACTCATGTATATTGTATATATATGTATTTTTGAAAATAATTGAAAATATATATTTTACCCTAATTCATGAAGTATGCTGTATGAATATATTTTGTTGAAAATAATCGAAATTATATCTTAACCTTAATTCAAGGTGTTGAAATAATTGAATTTTTATCTTTGCTTTAATTCATGGTGAAATTATATCTTTACCTTTATTCATGATGCATACAGTAAAAATGTATTTTTTTTTTAAATAATAATTGAAATTATATCTTTACCTTAATTAAATATGTTTACTGTATATATATATATATATATTTTTTTTAGGAAAAAATTTAAATGATATCTTTATCTCAATCCATGATATACTCTTAATTTGTCTATATAATTAATACATGTAACATCCTGCGTGATGTCATAGGACACAAATATCATTGTCTAAAACGGAGCTTAGCCAGGGCCCCATCCCTGGCAACTGCCTTATTTTTTTCTAGTTAGTCGATTTTTTGTTATAGATTAGGTCTGGGAAATAAATTGTTAAAAAAAAAAATCTTTTTTAAATTGTTAGAACTGTAATATACATATATACCAGATTAGAATTTCGTGGTGTGCTGGTGCACAAGGGTTCTAATATATAGGAGTTATTGGACATTCTGAAAAAGACAATTACATACAATTACTGTAAACATCTATATAAATAAATAATAATATACATTACACTGTCTAAAATATTTTAGATATTTATAAGAAGAAACTTACTTTTTCAATCAGTAAGTAGAACAATACTTTTTCAAGAAACGCACAGGAATGTGTTGTGTATGTTTCGAATTTACAGTTTTCAAGCTGGCAAGCGGTGGTACCTCTATAGGAGTGTAATATTCTCTGAAGGTATATTAAACAAACAAATTTCTTTGAAAGTATTGCCCTATATATGAACAATTTTAATCCCCCACTCTAAAGGATGCTCTGTGCCAAGTTTCACATTGGCTAAATTTTAGACAATGATAATGGGTAATTTCTTTTAATTTACTGGTACCTTTAGCTCAAATAGGGTAATAATTATGCAACAGGCAGAACTCGCAGATTTAGTGCTTTATTGACCATGAAATACGACTGGACATCTCTTCAATCTTGTTTTTGAAAACTACATGCATGTACATGTCCTGTGTACTGATTTCCTTGGAATCATGCACATGTATATGCCTTAGTTGTATATGCCAAAATAGCAGCTTTCCATACATTATACTGTAAACATACACATACAAGATCTTATATTGCTGCTGAAAACAGGGGGTCTTTATCATTACCATTAGAATAAGTAAGTCTAAATTTCGAAACGGAAGACATTAATAAAGAGGTCAACATGCAACACAAACAAAATATTAAACTGAAAAATAACATTTATTCCAATATGCATATTTCTTTTACAAAATCCTTTCACTTGAAAAACTGAGAGCAATTAATATGTTCAATTTGTGGATTTATGTTATCAAATCAAAATTTAAAATTGATACATTGTGTATTTAAAAGTAGTTTTTATGAACCAAAACTTGACTTTTTAAATTTCACTATGCTGTTTATTCCTTGTTATATCCCAACAGGTGCTCTTCTGGGAAAATCATGGTCATGTTTGGTATCAAATTTCAGAACTCAGATGAGTCACACCTATCTAAAAGAAATTGATTTTTTTTTTTAAATTATAATTCTTTGACTGATAAAAAGTAAGTGCAATTCATGAGATAATTAGACTATCAAATTAAGTTCAAAGATATTGTCACATTTACTGTGTTTATCTGTAAAATTACTCTTTTATCAAATAAGGGTACTTACACAAACAAAAAATGGATGCGCGGGTTGATATATATTTTTTGACTGATTTTGATATGAAATGACATAAATAATAATTCCCTCAAATAATAAGGAATTGTAGGTGTACTTTTAAGATAACATAGTAGTGCAAAGTAATAATGCACTAGTGCGTTTAGGATAATGTTCTAGTGCGTTTATGACAACATGCTAGCACGAGGTGACAATGTGCTAGCATGTTAGAAACAATATACCAGCACACTGTTTACAACATGCTGTCAAGCTAACACACAATATATTGTTTATAGTTGTGTTAGCATGATGTTGTGTTTTGTGCTATTACAGCAGCTTGTTGTTTTCAGCTGCATTGGAGTGGCAGCTTTTTGAAAACAACATGCTAGCACATTGCTACTTCAAAGCACATTGTTTCTTACATGCTGTTAAATTTATGCCAATTGCCTTATTAGAACACCATAATTTTTATAATCGGCAAGCCAAAATTTTTGTCTAATTAAGTACTTTTTCAATAATATATTGGTAACATTTTTTAATTACAACATAGTAATTAAGTTCATGTACTGATGTAGTTAGCATGTATGAAATTGAAAACTACCCATTGATTAAGGTATCGATTAAGGTTTTTTATTTCATTAAAAAAATTAAGAAGTTTAACCAGACTTTCTTTACATATTTTATTAGGTATTCAAGTGATGCATTCACTTACAGCCAAAGTTTTACAAGAAAGCATCTAATTTGGATGTAAATAATTGTTTTCATTTTCTTTGATTAAATACAAAAAATTCATATAAAATAATTTAGAGCCAATATCGGCCTTCTAATGCTTACGCTACTGTTTAAAAAAGATGACTCAAAGATCTATAAAATAAACAAGTATAAACTGATAAAACGTCAGAAATACTCAAGCTGTAGAAAGTAAATTAAGAAATACAATGTATCATTATATCCTAAAATGGTTTTAAGATAAGGCTATACATTTTGAGTTCTATCCTCTGTTGAATAAACTACATGATTGTATATGTTCATATATTGAATTTTATTAGAGAAAAACATTATTAATCGTACTTAATTACTTTTTAAGATGAATTTACGTGACACACTTCCAGGAATATGTTATAGAGCATAGTAACGTTTCCGTTTCTTAATGAAATATTTTTTATGTAGACATTTAGTATACATGTACTACGTTTTTTTTAATTTTTGCTTAATGACGTACATCTCATTCAATACATACATCAATTAAGATAGCTTGCTAAAAGCCTGTAGAAAAAGTTTTCAAAGTGAAAGGTGGCTTGAGACGATGGGGTTCATCTATCTGAGCGGGATGTCCAATGCATATTCGGTAAGAACCAAAAGAAGTATAAATTTTCCGGTACCAAAGCTTAATACGAGAATTTAACATTAATTTTGTGCTTTTATTAGCTCTTCTGAGCCAAAGGCTGAAAGAGCTAATGCTATGGCCATTTGTGCGGTGTGCGTTAACTTTTTAGAATATGGGCCATAACTCAAGTACCCTTTGGCCAATCAGTACCAAATTTTCCACAGCGTATCCTTGGCCCAAGGGCTACCATTTATACCAAAATAAGGGTTGGGACCCTAACACAAGGGGAGATAATCAGGAAAACAAAATCAAAAGTACTAGTTGCTAAAAATCTTCTTCTCCAGAACCGCCAGGCAGATTTTTACCAAACTTACACACAAGGAACAGGATATGTTTAAGATTAAAAATTGTTCAAGGCATGACCCTGGGGCAAAGGGCGTAGTCTAAGGTCTTTTTA
>NW_026938194.1:0-11637 GCF_032062105.1 Saccostrea cuccullata
GAATAGTGACTAGCCTTTTATAATTCTTAGACAGTTTTACTGCATGCATATATTGCAGTACAGTTAAGGTGCGCAATGGTAATATCGACTAAATTTTGTATTTAAAAATGTATTCGCAATCGGGATGGCGATTATTTTTAGTACATTATTTATAAAGGATAATTGTAATTATGATTAATAACTACATATCGAGGACGATTATATTTTATATTTAGACTAGTCACGTGATGCGGCGGTCACGCGATTTTAGCACATTGACTCGAAGTATTGATGTTACATATAAATATCACTAGTGCAAGTGCATAACCACGTTAAATATCCAAGTTTAGTATATAAATATTTTCAACACGCATTGTAGTTTCTAAAAAGTGCTGCAATCCTGTCTAAATTCTGCAATTTCATTGTTAGAATTATACTTGTATGACCGAATGCTGTATTTTTTGCTGGTCAGCGGCATCAGGATCGCAGCACTTTTCAGATACCTTAATTGTTCTTTAGTTGAAATGTAAAAGCTTACTTTGATACATAGAGTGTATGCCCTTGCACTAGATCGATTTATTAAGACCCCCCATATTACCCTCCGATGTACTTGCATACAAATATACGACAATGTCAATTAAATACGTAATGTACAGAAAATATATTAATAAAATAGTGAAGAAGACATTAAATTCAAGTTATTGGCCCATAGAATATGTGGAAATAATATTTTTTTTTAATTAGAGAATACATATTTTGTTGAGAAAATATTACTTAATTTGTCTCTCACTGCATACAAACTACGTCACGTTGTAAGAAATGACGTCATATTGACAAGTGTAGTTGCGATCAGTGACTTGTTTATAATTTGTTATGTTGGATCTAAGTAACGCCAAAACAACACGCTGTAGTAAGTTTTTATGTAGCTTGATGATTTCTTACTGGTTAAATTAGCAGATAAACTCATTTTGTGGCATTTTAAAGAAATGTTGTATGACGTATATTGTGAATGATGTCATAGTCAAGTTTTCCCGTACATTAGGCTCCGCCTCTTGTTTGTAACCTTAACTGTGCTGCATGTTGCAAAAGTATACACAAGTATATTTAAAGCAGTACTCCCAATACGTTGATGGTTTGTGCGTTGGGGATAAAAAAGGGAAAAAAGCGCATTCACGTTGGCGACCTTGGTTCAATCCTCCTTGTGACCAAAATTTTTAATCACATTTCAGCTCGATTTAACCAGTTTTTTTTTCCTGAATCGGACGGAAGACCTCTCGTTGCTCGCAACGAGATCGTATCTAGTTATTATTATTATTATTATTATTTTTCCATACACCGAATTTTGTGCACGCGATTTCTCGAAGACTACTGGGTGGATTTTCATGAAATTTACAGAACTTATGTGTTATTATCTGAAGTTATTTTTTCCGAGAGATTTTTTGAAAATTCGCTTCTGGTGCCAAGTTACGGGACATTTTCTGAATTTAAAATGACATTTTGTCTACGGTTAATCTCAAGAACGGTAGAAGATATAAATGTGAAACTTTCAGGGATTATAGATCGTGATATATACTATCCAGGACGTGACCTTTCGTTTGTCGTCGTTACTTCCTGTCGTTAGGAGAAACGAATTAAAACAATTGTATTTTCTAACTTTTTTGTTTTTCAATATTTTTTATTTATTTTTGGAATACTGATAGAGACCCTTCTATTGATGCTTACTATATAAGTTGTTTGAATATTGGTTAATCTGAACTCTAGATATTAATATTTGAAAATCTGAAGCGGGCCCAAGCTGGCGTCTGCCTCTGTCAACTCCGCCATTTCGCGAGTAGGGGTTTATGGAGGCAGCTGAGAGTTTGATTTAACCATTCTGACATAAGGATACATGAAATGTAAAAAACTACTTGGACTTTCACGTAGTAGTACGTTGTAATTACGTGTCAATCTTAATTTCAAAAAACTTAATTTCCGTTTCACGGCTTTAGTTTAACTGGGCTAGATACGATATGTAATGTGCACAATGTGTTAAATATACTTTCTTAACGTCGGAATAAAATAAAGCCATAAGAACGTTTTATTTATTTAATTTCATTGAAGCTATCACACCTATTTAATAGATCAGTCCAAAGAAAAGGCGCGAATATTTACTCGTGGCGTTTGGGGCGTAATTATCAATAGTGGCCCGCCTTTTATAATTCTTAGACAGGTGTACTGTTGCAAATGCATACACAAGTATATTTAGAGCAGTGCTCCCAATAGTTTAATGGTTTGCGCGTTAATAGATCATGTAGTAATTACGTTACAATTCTGTGTCAAACTAAAGATTTATTCCAGGGTCTTCTCAAACGTCTTCTGTAACTTGTTTTGGTTGGTTCTCAAAGTAGAAAAAGAAAAGACTAAATGTGCAAATGAGAGATACCTATATTATCATTTGTTTTGCAAGACGGAAAAACAGATCTTAAATCATAGTTATAAGTTATAGTTTTTCAAGAAACAATATCGATGCATGTATAGAGTAAGTATAAAACGTATAACCACTGTTTTTCCCATGCACACTTGTGTGATATTAAACGAATAGAAAAGACAGAAATAAGAAAACCATTTTAAGGTAAAGATCCATACCACGTAAAATAACGTTATGTGACGTTATTCTCGTTTGTTTGTGACGTTATTACGTCAAACGCGCCCGACGCTTATTCTATCAAAAATGCCTGACGTCGATTTCACTTACCGTAAAAAGAAGGTACATTAATTTCCAATTAAAAGGCATAAATTTACGATGTTCAGTTATTTTCCGGGATGCTTGATCGAAGGAGAGTTTAAATTTAGATGATTCGTCAAACCGAAAGTACAACAAAGATGGCATGGAAGATTCATTGTCTCGAGTACAAGATAACTAAAAGACTTCGACAATTGGTTCGTTTTTTGTCTCTGTAAGTTGAAGATATACAGAGTAACAAATAAATTGTTCTCTTGTCGAAAGTCATTATCGTTTGCTTACATGTTTGTACATAGGCCTAGAACGTAACCATTTTCGAACCACGTACGGCTCAAGTATTCAGGTACCTAACTACTTTGCTTCAATATTCCGATTTTCTCTTCTCGATTGTTTGAATTAAAATATCGTCCTCTGGGGATTGACTCGGGATTTTGAAAAAAAAATTTGGAAAACTTTTTTTTTTACAATGTATATATATCATACATAAAACAGTTACTGCACAAATATAAATGTTCTGTTATTTGGTATATCCTTGCACTGAAACGTAAAATAATTATTGATAAAAAAAAAACAAACAGAATATTTCATTTAAGTAGGAAAGGACATTGATACATTGCCAAAAAAAAATTCCTTAATACACACATATGCTGAAAATTTAGAAAAATTTGTTTTAAAGCTAGTGCACAATAACCTTAAAGTATATTAGGGTAGTGTATTGGTGCACCTGTCATAAGACTGACAGGTGTCCTGGGTTCGATTCTCTGGAAGTTGAAAAAATACAGAGTAACAAATAAATGGTTCTCTTGTCGAAAGTCATTATCGTTTGCTTACCGGGTATATGCTTTTACGTAGTACATAACCATTTTCGAACCTTTTGGGCCTCTTGTTATTATATGTTTGCTAAAGCCAATTTCCAAATTGATGATAAAATTACATATTTGTCATCTACGGTATATACAATATGTATAATAGATTAGAAAAACATATGTCGAACAGACCCAGGGGTCTATATCGGATGGGGAAGGGGATATTTCTGTCTTCAAGCACCCATGAATAGTATAGCGATAGATATCAGTAGCTAATAAGATAATGTGGATCCCCAGTGTACTTTTCTAGATCACAATTTTATGCATTACCATGATTACTGTAATCAGTGTAATGATGGTTAGACTTAACATGTATAAGATGATAAATAGGAATGCCTATGAGATCATAGAGGGTGATATAAAAAGGAATAAGGAAAAGGATAAAATTTCAATCAGACAATTCACAAAATCAACTCTGTTTGTTAAGCCGAGTGCTTACAATGTTATAATCATATAATCAGGTTGCTCGTGCATGGCTTAATCATGCATTAATCATTAAAAACAAAGATAACCAGTTTCAATTTAGATTTTATGGATTTATGTCAAGATTGTTGCTTTTTATTTGAATGAAAAATTATTAATACTGTCTCATAAAAGTTATGACAGTGTTTTGTTTTTCAAAAACAAATCAATTTTTCAACAGAATTTATTGCATAATTAAATTGACCCTTTGATCACCAAATCAATAAGAGTCTCTCTCGAGCCACAGAGAGTTGCTGTGTAAAATTTCAATGCAAAAGCTCAAAGGCTTCTTGAAAGTGTTACAGACAGACAGAAAGACACACGGACAGATGCACAGACCTAAATTTAGTATCCCCACTTTCAGTGAAAGGGGAGACAATTATATCAGGGTTTTTTTTGTTGATGTTAAACTTGGTTTATTAAGATACTTGTAAAAAAAAAAGCATAACTTTCCCAGTGATTATTAAGATCTTTCTTTTCCTACATAAATAGTTTTTGATATCATATTGAGCTTTATAATTATACACCTACATATTTATCTATTTTAACATCAATATGCACTGTGCAACACAGAGTTCCAAAAATCCAGATAATGTATTGGAGCAGCATGCAAAATTCATATCAAACCATTTTCCCCCAAATAAATGAAGAGTCCTTCCCAAACTTATGAGTTAGGAGTTTATGCTGTGTCATGTGGCATGATAAAAATTCATTCATTTTTTTCATTTGGTTAGAAAACAATTTCGAAGAAGTATAATTGAACTGCCTAAACTCTTGTACAAGTCAAATTGAACCATCTTGGATGTCCTGATTAAATGTTTTTATTTTAGGCATAGAGCAACAGAAAGAGTTTTTTTTTTTAAACTACAATATACAATTATTCATACAAATTAAATATTCAGTACTTTATAATGATGTTCATCAGCTCAGACAATTACATGTTCAAGAATCTGTGTCAATACTCATGGAACAAATGCTCACTGGATCCATATCAAAATATCACTTCAACATAGAAAATTCTATTTACTCAGGGAGCCGTTGACTTTAAAGCATCATACCGGTGACTTTTCATACCAGTTTTACAAAGATCATTTCCAAGGAGGGGTCCAAGGTCGCTTTTAGTACAATTCACTGTTATCTTTGGACTGACAGTAAGGTGTGGTATTCTTGATGTTATATATAATTAGCCTCTAAAATTTACACAGCTTTCATTCATTTTTGAAATATATGTGGCCATACATATATGAGAAAGAAGTAAGGGATTAAGTTGTCTCATCATTGTCAACAACTATTTGTTGTTCCGAGAATACCACGTCTTACTGAAAGTCCAAGGATGACAGAGAATTGTACTGCTTGGTTTAGTATGTACATTTAATAACTGCCATTTCCAGGGGAACACACACACTCTCCCCTAGATCCACCATGAAAATTTCAATCAAGAAGCATCCTATAGAAATTATACTATGGAAAACAAGAAAAAAAATTTTAAGTGCTGAAAAAAAATTACTGTGTAAGGGTGATTTTGACAGCTTGGTCAGAGTACATCAAACAAATAATTTTTTTATTTGACTAACTTAACCCTTTTAATTATGAACTCTTTCAGATAATTCATTTTATAACCTTATTGATTTTAAAGAAACATAAACAGTAACCACATACTTATCTATAGAATAAATGTTAAATTTCTTCCTCTTTTTCAATAATTTTCTAGTCTTGATTCACATTTTCAATAATAGCACCATAATATTCATATATGTATTAAGAAGCTTGTGTCTCACATCTCACATTATGAAAGTAAGGGTTTGTCTGAGCATGTTGACTGAGTTTAGACAGATGGGCATATAAGATTACTCAAACATGTCACCGTAGAATGTGTTCATATTTTACTAATTAATTTTCAAAGTTTTAGTAATGATGCACTCAATGCAATTCCAGTCATCAACTATGGAGTTTGGTGTTTAGAATTTATTAAACGAATTTGAGTTAGCCTAGGTACGGAAAACCTAGATCAGACATTAGTGGAAAGTGGAAACACTGAACATATCCATCTCCGCTTACATAGATTTGATCTATTTGTACATGGATAAAAACATGATAAACAACGTTGCACCTTACTTACGCCCCCTTACTTAGACAGATCCGAGCTTTTCCTTTGATCAGAAACCAGGCGTTAAAAAGATGTGGCAAACAAACCACTTATTTGTATCTATGAATAGCGAAAAGTGTATTACGTAGACACAAAAAGTAGTAAAATGTACCACTTCTCTCATTTTTTAATCAAATAAATCGCATCCAAACGACCAATGTTGAAACTGAAAGTGTTTTCTTCTTTCACTTCCGTCATAACGTCACACATGCGCATTAACGGTATATAGAATATTCCGAAGATTGAACCCGATTAATATAATGCTTGTAAATCGCGAAAACGAATTATTGGCCGTCTCTGCATTAAATATTCAACTTATAATTTAAACCATACTTATTAATTTTCTATTAACGATAGTTTTAAATATTTAAAGCGATTTTTGCACCCAAATCATAAAAGTATAGATGTTAAAAAGATTTTTCAAATAATCATTTTTCAGCAAATTTGGTATAAAAATGTGCAATTTTCTTGTTTGATGCCCGCTGCCCCACTTAATTTTAATGCCATATAAGAGAGAGACTATTGGAAAATAACGTGTTAATTTTTAAAAGAAATCTGTAGTTAGAATATCAAGCAGCAATTTATTTTTACTAACAATGAACTTTATAATTTTGAGCTAAATATGTTTAATTTGCCCTAGAAAGTAATATTAGGTGGATCAGCAGATAAAAAAAATAATTAAACCGTTAAACAAACATATTTTCTCTATAATTCATATGTCAAAAAAATTCTTTTGCTTTTACATTTAGAAACCTAGCATAAATATCTTAATTACAGCATTTCCGTAATTTCACGAGACAATGTCTATTTTAAGTAACAATCCTTTCAAAAGGAGGCCCGGTTGACCCCAAAATTTACACTGATCTGGAAAGGACAAATACTCAGTTAAGATTCTGAAAAGTTTCAACAAAATCTGTAGTTCCGTTATTTCTATAGGATGGTATGGATCTTTACCTTAATAAAATCGTCTAATGGAGTTTATATTAACATTCTTTTCTCAAAGATCTGAATCAAGTTATTGAACATAAATGGTATCTGATTCCTTGACTGTCGTAGAGCGAGGCATGTTTTTCGGCGAAACATTTCAACCTTTTTATGAAAGTATAACTAATCGGCATACTACATTTCTGAGACGGGAAATAAAAAAAAAATTAAAATTATAGTCATTTCACTGCTTTTATGTTACTTTTCTATAGAATGTGTACAATGTGTTAAAAATATTTTCTAAACCTCGAAATGTAGGCTATGAGAACATTATTTTTTCTTAATTTCATTGAAGCTATCACACCTATTTAATAGATCAGTCCAATGAAAAGGCGCGAAGATTTAACGTGGCGTTTGGCGCGAAATTATGAATAATGGCCTGTCTTTTATAATTCTTAGACAGGTGTACTGTAGCAAAAGTATACACAAGTACATTTAGAGCAGTACTCCCAATAGGGTAATGGTTAGCGCTTTGGGGATAAAGGGGAAAAAGCGGATTGGATTTTCACGCTGGCGACCTGGATTCAATTTGTGACCAAAATTTTTAATCACTTCTCAGCTCGACTTTACGAGTTTTTTTTCCAGAATTGGACGGAAGACCTCTCGTTGCTCGCAACGAGATCATTTCTAGTTATTATTATTATTTTTCTGACATGATTTCTCGACAACTACTGGATAGAATTACATGAAATTTTCAGAAAAGATGTGTTGTAAGATAGTCTTGAAAGTTCCAAGAGATTTTTTGGAAATTCCTTTCTGGTGCCAAGTTTCGGACCATTTTCCTGATTTTAAAACGACATTTTGTCCATGGATAATCTTAAGAACGGTAAAAGACATCAATGTGAAACTTTCAGAGATTATAGATGGTGATCAATATAACCCAGGACGCAACGTTTCGTTCGTCGTCATTACTTCCGGTCACAACCGGAAGCGAATTTAAAAACTCCAATTTTTCAATTTTTTTTGTTTTTCAATATTTTTCATTTATTTTTGGTATGTTAATAGAAACTGTTCTTATAATGTTTGCTATATAATTTGTTTGAATATTGATAAATCTAAACTCTAGATATTAGCATTTGAAAATCTGAAGCAGGTCCAAAATGGCAGCTCTCTCTGACAACTCTGACATTTCGCAATAGGGGTTTACGGAGGCAGCCGAGCGTTTGCTTGAACGAAAGTAACATATGGACAAATGAAATACTTGGATTGTCACGTCGTAGTTACGTTGCAATTCTGTGTCAAACTAAGTTCCTCTTAAACATCTTCTATAATTGGTTTTGGCTGGTTCTCAAAGTAGAAAAAGAAAAGACTAAATATGCAAATGAAATTCGATACCTAATATCTTCTGATTTGCACCACAGAAAAACAGATCTTAAATCATTAATATGTTTCAGTTTTTCAAGAAAGAATATTAATGAATACAGTAAGTAATAAAATTAACCACTTTTTTCCCATGCACACTTCTACCATATCAAACCAATAGAAAAGACAAAATAAAATAACTATTTATTAAAGATCGCTTAATGAAGTTTATATTAACATTAAATTGTCTCAAAGATCTGATTAAAGTTATTAAGCACAAATGTTATCCAATTCCTTGACCGTCGTAAGGTGAGCCATGTTTTTCGCCGAAACATTTCAACCTCTTCATGAATGTTTAACTAATCGGGATAGTTCACTTTGGCGATAAACAGGAAATTTTAAAAAAAGTTAGAATTCAAAGCTGTTTCACTGCTTTAGTCTTACTTGCTTACATACTATATGAAATTTGTAAAATGTGTTAAATATACTTTCTAATCGTCGAATTTTAGGCTATACTTTTTTCTATTTCATTGAAGCTATCACACATATTAAATAGAACATTCCAAAGAAAATGCGCGAAGATTAACTCGTGGCATTTGGCGCAAAATTAAGAATTGTGACTAGCCTTTCATAATTCTAAGACAAAAGCACTGTTATACAGAGGTATATATACAAGAAGATTTAGAGCAGAGGTCCCAATAGCATAATATTTAGCGTGTTGGATTTTCATGTTGGCGACTTGGATTCAGTCCCCGTTGTGTGCAATATTTTTTTTTATTTTTTCAGCTCGATTTAACGTTTTTCCGGAATCGGACGGAAGACCTCTCGTTGCTCGCAACGAGATCGTATCTAGTTCTTTTTATTATTTTTTGACTTTCTAATTTTGTGTGCGCGATTTCTCGAAGACTACTAGATGGAATTACATGAAAATATCAGTGAAGATGTGTTGTAACACGAATTTGATCTATCCGAGCAATTTTTTGGAAATTCCTTTCTGGTGCCAAGTTACGGGCAATTTTCTGAAATTAAAATGACATTTTGTCCACAGTTAAACTCAAAAATGGTAAAAGATATCAACATGAAACTTTCAGGGATTATAGATCTTGATAATTACTATCCAGGATGCGACGTTTCGTTCGTCGTCAGTACTTCCTGTCGTAAGAAGATGCGAAGATAAAAATTTCTATATTTTCTAACTTTTTTGTTTTTCAATATTTTTCATTTATTTTTGGAATGGTAATAGAGACCCTTTTATTCATGCTTACTATATAATTTGTTTGAATATTAATAAATCTAATTTATAGATATTAACATTTAAAAATCTGAAGCGAGACCAAAATGGCGGCGGTCTCTGTCAACTCAGACATTTCGTAATAGGGGTTTACAGAGGTAGCGGGGCGTTTGTTTGAACAAAGGTAACATTAGGATAAATGAATGTAAATGAATATGTTGATTGTCACGTAGTAATTACGTTACATTTCTGTGTCAAACTAAAGATTTATTCCAGGGTCTACTCAAACGTCTTCTGTGATTGATTTTGTCTGATTCTCAAAGTAGAAAAAGAAAAGACTAAATGTGCAAATGAAATAAGATACATACTACCGGTATGTTTTGTTTGGCACCACGGAAAAAAACCAGATCTGAAATCAAATTTATAAGTAAAAGTTTCCCAAGAAACAATATCAATGTATATAGTAAGTATAAAACGTAACCAATGTTTTCCCATGCACACTGGTGTCATATCAAACTAATAGAAAGGACAAAAATAAGAAACCCATTTTTTAATAAGATCATTTAATGGAGTTTATATTAACATTCTTTTCTTGAAGATCGGATCGGATTCAAGTTATTGAACATAAATGATATCTGATTCCTTGACCGTCGTACAGCGAGACGTTTTTCGGCGAACGAATTCAACCTTTTCATGAAAGTGTAACTTATCAGGATTAATTCAATTTGGGGTTAAAAGGGAAATTAAAAAAAGTTTAAGATTAAAGCCATTTCACTGCTTAAGTGTTACTTACCTATATACGATATAGAATGTGTTCAATGTGTTAGATATCTTTCTGAACCACAAAATTTAGGCTTTAAGAACGTTCTTTTTTCTTCATGTCATTGAAGCTATCACACCTATAAAATGGAACACTCCAAAGAAAAGGCACGAAGATTTACTCGTGACGATTGGCGCAAAATTATGAATAGTGACCTGCCTTTCATAATTCTTAGACAGGTGTACTGTTGCAGAAGTATATACCAGTACAAGTACATCTAGAGCAGTATTTCCCATAGCATAGTGGTTAGCGCGTTGGAAATAAAAGAGAAAAAAAGCGATTTGGATTTTCACTCAATCCCTCTTGCGACCAATATTTATTAATGCCTTTTTTTACGTGTTTTTTTTCAGAATCGGACGGAAGACCTCTCGTTGCTCGCAACGAGATTGTTTCTAGTTCATTATTTATTTTGTTTGTAAAAAGATATATCATATCTAATTACTTATTAAACAAACATCTATTTTTTCTTCAGTGTATTTATAAGCCACTCATATACAGGCATGTTGACATTTGCCCTTTTAGTAGTATTTCAGTAATATACATACCACAGGTATTACCAAGAAATTAACAAGATGGACTTTTGTAGTGTTTATCATAGAGAAAACAATTGGAAATGGAAATATAAGCATTAATAAACAAAATTATGCTACTAAAATAATTGTTAGCAAATTAAGGTAAGGATTTTTCTCTGGTTTCTGACTAAATGGAATATTCAAAGTACATTTGTTGATATGTCTTATATATTTAGATGTAAGAGATTTAAAAGACCATATTTTCTTTCCTCATCACAATTATACAACTTTAATAGAAATGGTAAACTGCGTTTGAAAACTAGCAGGGACTATATTTTTGGCGGAATGGTGGTGTATGAAAATCTTCTTTTCTGCCTTTCAAAATTACTATAGAACATTGAATTTAGTTATAATTTTTACGCAATCAAAGACTAGACGAAATTTTCAAATGTATGTTAAATTAATAATAAGAGACTAAAGTTTCTAAATATATCAAATAAATAAGATTTTTCTCACATACTAGAACTATGTTGGCTGTTAAATGCTTCAAGTCCGAGTACAGTTTTGAGCCAAAGATTCGTAAAAAGTGTTATTTTTCTCTTTTTTATATGCT
>NW_026938195.1:0-11525 GCF_032062105.1 Saccostrea cuccullata
AAAATTTAATTAGGTTAGAACTAGGACGGAGGGTAGATTTCACTTTTTTTTTAATTAAAACTTTTAATTATATGAAGTGAAATGGTGTGCGCAACTATACAGTAAATAAGTTAAACATTGTTGCTACATTTTAAAACCACTGGATTCTGCTGAGAGCAAAGAAACACTTGGGAAATGCTAAAAACTGCCTTGCGTGTAAACAGTCAGATACCCCAAACCTGCTCTCAGCTTGTTTCAACAGTGAGTTATCGTTCATTAAACCGACCCCTAGCGGAAGTTGAAAGGCCTATAAAACGTTGTAAAACGTTCGTACTAATATTCGTGCGTTGAATTGCGATAATTTGGATCGCATTTGGTCGCGTCTGAATAGTGTGCATGTTGACTATTTTGAGGAGACCTGATGCGACCACTAAAACACATGCAATGAATGCGAGACATCGTACAACGTATGCAATAGCTCGTGCGATGCTAAAATTTTCCTATCGCAAAGTGTTGTAAAGTGCTCGTGCGCCAATTGTGAAAGGGCTTTTAAGCAAACACTATAAGGAGGAATATTAAAAAGAAATTTTATTACTTGACAATGAAAGAATCTCTTTTCATTTTAAAGGGGGTCATTTTTCAATGGGGGTCAATTTTTTTATAGGACTAACATATAAAATAATGACCCCTATGACACTTTTTCTACAAAAAATGATTTTTTTTTACGGGTAGGGGGTCATTTTTTGTCGTTGAAAAATGACCCCCGGTCATTATTCGATGGGGGTCATTATTCGTCTTTACAACGGATTTTTTCGTTACTTCCTTGTCGTGAGGGGAAGGGGGTGGCACGCCGCGGCGGGTGAGACAGTCAGCAGGGAATACTCACTCCTCAATGGCACCTGATCACACCTCGGATGTTTAGAGGTCCGTGTTTGCTCTGCTCCTATTTTGTATTGTTTTATGGAGTTTGCGATTAAATATCGTTCGTTATCTCCACATCCTTCATAAACAGACAAGGAATGAAAAAAATATTGCTGATATCCAAATGATATTTTTTATTGTGTTAAGTTCCTGAATCATAAACTTGTTGTTTGAATAATGAAAACTTTTTACAAATGCCAAATATCCAAAAGATGAAATCTAAGTATTTTGAATTCAGCTACAAATATGGAATAAATTTTCAATTTAACGAAATCCAATATGCCGTTTACCTTTAAAATTGCACGCATGCACATAATTGCAAATTCCTTGCACCAAGAGGAAAAATCTTCAAACAGTGCAATGTTGAACGATAAAGGTCCAGACGATACAGAAATATTTTTTTTCTCAACTGTGTTGGAATAAATTTCCATTTTATACGGAAGAAAAATAAACATTGGTATGGAGTAAATACAGTAACACTCAATGCCCGAAATGAAAGAATATTTGAATGTTTAAAAGATACAAAAATATCAGTAATAGTAAGTAAAATGGGTTGGAAATTTACGTAGTTTTCAAACCTGAATTTTCTTCTTCAGCTTCTTATTTTAGTCTTGGGATGTGCTGATTTAGACGTCTGTTTGGTTGGGTAAGTACCGTATATACTGGCCTATAAGTCAGTCTGCCTGTAAGTTGGTTGTATTTTCTGACATTATTATGGTGGGATTTGCTATGGACCTGCTCATAAGTCGGTACAATTTCTTTGCCAAAATCTGGTGACAATTTCAAGTACATTCATTGATGTTTAAACCTGGTTTCAATTAATACTTTTCGAAATGACACTGATATTTAATCTTAAATTATTCAACATAAAGGCAATGGCACTTAAAATGCAATTAAAAATTATTAAAATATATATATATATACTTGCACTTTAAATATATAATCTAAGAATACATAAATTATCTTATATATCCAGACAATTTCTTTGATAATCGTCGGAAATGCAAATGAGATACTACTTTTACGCCCCCAGAAAAATTATTGTCTCTTTATGACTCGCCTATAAGTCGGACATAGAGTTTTAGACCAATATTTAACTCCCAAAATACCGACTTATAGGCGAGTATATACGGTATATCTAATATAATTGTTCCTGACAGCGGATTGATAACTTTTTAAGCAATTTTGATTTTAAAGTATAAAGTAAAACAAAATTCATATTAATGCATTTTTTTTCTTTAAAACACTTTTGGTTCTACTTCAGATCAGTTGAAAATAATTCCGATTCCGAATGCTGTTACAATTTTTACAAAGTGAACAATATATGCCAAGGTACGAAATATTATTTTTACTGAGTTACTTGTTTTTAAAAGATGAAATAAGAGTGGGAATAAAAATTCTAAAAAAAAAAAAAATCAAATGAAATAATTTTTCAATGACTTTTTTACATGTTCTGTATGCAAATCTGTCAATGAAATTTGAAAGAGACATTTGTTTAGAATGAAATTTTACCTATTCATTGTAATAAAGACAAATAACAGACAAAAAACCTAAATATAGCACTTATTCTGACAATATCTATATAAAAAATTAGTTATCATTTTTTTTTTTTTTTGCGCAGTGACATATTCATAGGTATTTCATCAAAATAGAAAATAAGGTTGAGTACAATTATCAAAAGATAATGGTAAAAAACCAACGAAATTCGAGTTTCTCTAAGGATAAAAAAGTATTATTTTGAATTAATTGTAAAATATCTTCCTCTAATCATATTTTGTGCCTAATTTAACTTTTTTTCCTTCAAAGAATGCCTAGCAGGCTATTTTGGAGACAAGTGTAGTATGAAGTTTATGCATCCGGAGTATGGAAAATCCTGTGCATTGAAGTGTGATTGTTCGATTTCACAGTATCACAATGAAAAGGGTTGTTCTAACGATCAACAAGTCAAAAGTAAATGAAAATCTTTTTGTTGTATTCTCAGTGAAATTACTGACACCTTGTGATCAATTCAACTGACTGAATTTCTATTATGTCGATTTTTTTTGTTCAGGTTAAAGTACTTTCTTTTCATAATTATTTGTAGCCTTCAGTTGTTGACTCTTATACAAATAACCCCAAAAAGCATTAGAAAATACAACTGTCCTCAGGATTTTCTTAATTTATTTTGGTACAATCATATCAAGATTTCTTGCTTTGTGGATGTTTTTATGAGTTGTACATTATCTATAAAATGTTAATAGAGAATGAAAAAGTGAATATTTACAACAATGATGAACATATTTACGCTGAAATGAAGAACACCAATGATAATAACATTACATAATTAATTAATAATTAAATTAATAATTAAATTAATAATCTTAATTTACAACATTAAATTAATTTATGTAAAACATCTGACATGGCAAGAAGAACAACTCTGATTTTTCTCTTCGCCAGTTTACATTAATCTCTTATCAGCAACTGACCAGATTCAGCTAATTTTGCGCACGCCTTCATTCTTCCAGCGTGCATTGCCTTGTCAACATACATTCGCCAGTCATCTTGATTTGTTTTTGCTGTGAGCCATTCAATCACTTGTTATCGCAGGTACATAAGTCTACTCTAGCTGTTAGAGGAATTTCTAATTCAATTTATTGTTGGATTATCCTTTATATAGGTACATTGGTGAGATTCTTTGGATGCTAAAAATTTTGTGTATGCTTTTGACGGATTTTGTGTTTGACTGGCGAAATACGTTAATACAATGCTATGGACACCCTGTTTCATGCGCTCATCATCGTAATTACAACTTAGCAGGAGTAAACGAAATGTTGTGAACGTTAACGTATGTTGACTTGAATTTCTTTGTTCTGCCTCGCGCCAGTTTGCCGGTCTTGGAACCATGAATGACCTAGTGAACTTTGTGACTATTTATATATTGCCCAGCATCCAAGATGCATTGCGGTAAACAGTCAAAATGGCGTCTGTTTTGATTGCTGGAAGTTCACATGTTAAAAGTTTGAACACTATGTAAATCAAAATCGAGAATTTCAGAACTTGAATTTAAATCCAAACATTTTTGTAACATTTTATGGTATAAGTGGAGGAAAGCTGACAAATAATTCCCACTTGCAGGCGTTCGAACAAAAACTTGGGCACGTTTCTCCGGACTTTCTCATCTTACATTTAGGTGGTAACGATCTGGACACAACTTCGTCTGATGAAACATACGCTTATGAGTTATGTTTACGACTTTGTTGTATTGGGGAAACATTTGCCCGTCGTTTCAACATTAAAAAGACAATTGTTTGCCAACTGATGCCGAGATATCGGATACGGGTATTAGATATGAATATTTATAATGAACTAGTAATAAAATTCAATAGAATACTGAAGAGGGAGCTGTTAGGAAAAAACTGTTTGCACCCTTAGAAATGAACGACATGAAACATAAGGTACCGAGTTTACTCTAATCAAATAAATATACGGTTTCACCGTATAAGTGGAAATTTTAGCGAGACGCAAATTTAGCGATTTGTCCTTAAAAACTGGTAATTTATTTTTAGCGAGATGTTAATTTAGCGATTTTAAAATGCACATTAAAGTAGCTCTTAGAAATAAAACGCGATTAATTTTTTGGCGATATTAAATTTTAGCGATCTCGGCACCCTCGCTAATAATGCCAAAATTAAATCCTCGCTAAAAATTCTACTTATACGGTATTTGGTGTATGTTGAAGTGCTTGTCTGATAATATATTGATCTTTGCAAAGTTGTGTTTAGATATCATCAATTCTCTCTCTTTAATTTGTCAAACGGGAAGTAAATATTTTTTGGAAGATGTGGTTAAAAAATAAAGTGTAAAAAAAACATCCTGAGTAACTATCCGAGGGCTGTTTAAAAAATAATGACCTGAACTCTATGACATATAACACTGATATCATATGATTTTAAGCTTGGCTTTCTCTCATGATCGAATGAATTGATATCAGTTTATATGACCACTTTTTTCTCATATTTTCATTGTGAGAAGCTTGAAAACATAGGCTATTAGAGACACTGCATTAAAAATGAATAGTAAAGAATAAGTAAACTATAGCGAAATTAAACGCTTTATTAAGGCTGCTGTAAAACTTGTTAAGAATAAAAAAAAATTCACTGAAATTGTTAAATTTCCAGCAATATATCTGTTTTACAGACACATGATCAGGTGGATTTCAATGAACAATAATGATATGATGGGTATCAAAAGTTGGTACCGTCCATGACGATAGGGACTAACAACAACCAGTTTTCCGTTTGCCAAAATTCAACAAATTATCATAAATGAGATATGAAAACAATTAGAAATTGGTTGAAATATTACGGACGTGTGTTTTAATAAAAGAGAATGTTTAAGTTCAATCATTATGAATATTAGAGAGTAGAATAACATTTGAAAAAAAAACATCGACAATAATAAAATCCATGGGTTCTATGGGTGAAAACGGTTCATAAATAACGAAAACAATATTTTCAAAGTGATAAAGCAGTCCCACAGCGGCCCCAGAGTAGTTCCACAGCAGTTCCAGAGCGGTCCAAGCAGTCCCAGCGGTCACAGAGAGCAGTCCCAGCAGTCTCAGAAAGCAGTCCCAGCAGTCCCAGTCGGCGGGGCTTATTAATTTAATGGGCGGTGCTAACTCAGACCTGAGATTTCAAATAAACGATATGGAACTATAAAAGGCAGTTAAAATTGATTCTGAGTAGTATGCCAGGAATGCATGTATGCGAAGATCATTATTGAACAATACGCGCATAGAAACAATTTGAATAAAATTTATACAAGGAAAAAAGGTCTTTACACCATATGTTTGAATTACACTGAACATGAATGTTTTAATCACTCTTCCATTTCTTTATTTTCTCTGAGTGATACTGGTTCCCATACTAATTTTTCATACAGAAAATTAAACTTGAATTGATTATTTTCCACCAGAATAAGCTTTAAATAGATGTTATTATTCCACACTATCGGAATATTCTAAAGGCATTTTATTAAGTATTGGGGCTTTTGAAAATTTTTTATTATTTTTAAGTTATGATTATTTTTACTGACATTTCAATTTATTTATTGCTAGTTTCTTTAGATCTATAATACTCAGTTTTAACTGTTTTGTTTGTAATCAATTAAATGTACATCTGTAAATCACCAGAATGGAACTGACAGATCATCTGATACTGTTCAAAATTAATTAATCCTTAAAGATATTTATACACATTTCATTGATCATTTTTATATTTAATAGAAAAAAAAATTATATTTAATAGAAGTCCCGTGGGGATCAGGGTAAGAATAGGTCCTCAGTATCTCCTTGCTTGTCGTAAAAGGCGACTAAATGGGGCAGTCCTTCGGATGAGACCGTTTAAACCCAGGCCCCGTGTCACAGCAGGTGTGGCACGATAAAGATCCGTCCCTGCTCAAAGGCCGTAAGTGCCGAGCATAGGTCTAAATTTGCAGCCCTTCACCGGCAATGGTGACGTCTCCATATCAGTGAAATATTCTGGAGAGGGGGACGTTAAACAGTATATAATATAATATTTAACAGAAAGAAATTAGGGTCATTGTTGACCAGCATGTTCAATGATGTGTAACACTTATACTTGTACAGTACCCAAATAACACACATGATTGATTGTCTGCCCAAAGGCATTTGAAACCACAGGTATTGATACCATTTTACATACATTAATTGGCTAGGTAAACACAAGCAAACCAAAAACAAATAAATTGCAATTCCCGATGTTATCAAAGTTTATTTTTAAAATAACTGTACTCATTTCATTACCTGTTTATAGATTAAAAACTAATTCATTAATAAAGATGCTTTCTCAATGATTGTTTACATTATTTATTTTACGGAAGAAAGGTAGCATATTTCATTTCATGGTCATTTAATGAATTGTTAGGTTATTTAAGGGTCGCGTGGAATATTTCTTTAGCGTGTTCCTTTTAAAACATGTAGCTTTTTCAATTAAAAAATCTTATATGTAACTATAATAATGTTTTTTAAACTAGTTTCCATGCATATTTGGAGTACACAATTTTACATTAAAAAATAAATTAGGAGTACATGTGAAATTTTTTTCTCATAAACCTATCGTTTTTTAAGGGATAAAAATCTTCCTCTACTTCCTTATTTAACAACAAATTTTTTTTAATAAAAAAAAATATTCTAAACAACATATGAGTAAAAATACAGTCTCTGAAAATATTAATTAACTGCATTTAAAATTTCTCTGCTTATTAAAATATTTAAGAAATCCTTATTTTTTAATATTTTAAAACTACTCTGCATCAAGTATAAACAAAGCAACTGGGCCCCAAATTCAGAATACACAAGGGGTGGAGCTATAATGTCATTCAGAACCTTTGTCACATATAGTCAACAAAGCACCCCCAGAAACAGTCCAAGGGACAGCTAGGACTGTTGGGTTTGCTTTTTAGAGCAGTCCCATAACGATCATCCACGGTGGTCCCAGAGCAGTCCCAGAGGGTCCCAAATAGTCCGGGTGACTGCTTTCTGGGAGTTTTGATGTCTGGTTTCCAGAGTGGACCAACAAAATACATGTACATGTAACTACTTTTGTCCATAATGGGCCAGAGTAAGGCAGTGTAGCAGCCGCCAATGAAAAAACACAACATCAGCATTCATCATTGGGCCAACAAAGGTGAGAGTCAATCGTAAAATTTTTGGGCAAGTAAATAAACGGGTATAAGAAAATGATGATGACATGACCTAGTTTTTTTTATTGATGTAATTTAATTGTTTTGTATCTTTTTAAACTTATGTTTGATCCTTTTAAGATCTGATGTTCAACCAAATTTTTAGCTCTTCGAAATTTTGCAGCTTTTTTTTTAGGATATCTAAATTGGTATCGTTAATATTCAGGAAATTTTACAAAAAAGATTAATTATATTACATTGACTGGTGTTATTAAAAGGAAATATTGAACTTAGAATATTAGAACTTCTATTTAAAGATTTTAAAAGAATGAATGTACATCTAAAAAAAATCATTTCCGATTTTTTATCATCTTTGAGAAGGTAGTGTGTTTCTAACAAGTTCATTTTCACAAGTTTGGAAGCATTTGACGCTGTTGAGATGAGGTTTTGTTACCTTATCGTTTTTTTTATATACCACTCTTATATTTCTGGAGTGCTGCTAGTGAAATGTGCTATCAAAGGTGAGGGGAATTGAATCCTAAATAATATTTTGAAAAGTTTTTCATAATCAATTAATTTTAATTGATAAAAATTTTCAAAATATATCAAGTTGAATTATGTTTTCTTTTTGAATTAAAGATGGAAAAATCTTAAAATGCTGTGAAAACTATTACTTGGTAAAAAAAACATGCAAAGGTAAGTCTTAAATATTTACATGTATAATGCCTTTTTTAAAATCCTCAAAAAATTTATATTTTTATTTGTAAAAGCCAAACTTCAATTGAAATAAATGACAACTACAATCAGAAAAATAGAGGGTATGTAAATAATATGTTCAACAATGAATATTTAAGCAATAAACAACAATGCTAAAATGTTCTCTGGGAAATGAACGTTTAGTTGGTCACATGATCAATCCTGTGAAGCCCAAAATTAACGTAAAACACAATACATCTGTGTTTAAAATTAGTTTGGCACTTTTTCCTTGCAATGTTCGTTTGCATTATTTACCAGGTAGTTTTGCAACGTCACAAACGTCATAAACGCCTCTTACGTCTATAATGCACATAAGTTTTGAAGGGCGCTAAATTTAAATCCGTAAAGATTACCGAAATAACCAATTATGAAGAGGAAAAAGTAGAGAATATAAATATTAGCATTTAATTAATATTTCAATCAATCATTATGAAATTTGTCTGGGCATGTCAATATACGAAATATTAAGATATGGACAATGTCAAATATTGTCCCCATCTTTAGTAACCAAATGACCATGATGTAGAAGTGTGACCCTTTAACTTTATTTTTTCGATGCTCAATGCCTCTAAAATTGCTATATTGCGATATAAATACATTTTGGTACAGATGAATGATCGGCGCAAATAATTATTTTGCTAAGAAAAATAGCTATATTTAGATTGCTAGCTATAGTATGTTGTGTTTTTTTTTTTTTTTTTTTTTATGTTCTGTCATCAGTTCTTAGTATAATATCCATAAACGGCTATACCATACATGTGTATAAGCGAGTGATATGTGTCATATTCCAGCGTTGTGCCTTGCTCATAAAATCGGAAAACAGTGATGTCATTTGAGCCATTTCAGCATTTTCCCCCTTTTCATTGTCGTTAAATCTTATTATCAGACCAGTAGCCGTTACTGAAAATGTTAATTTTATATTATAATAACAATATTTTAGGAAGCTGTACTATCGCACCTACATGTATGACTGCATGAAATCAAAGAGCTGCGTAAAGTCACGCGCACTCGAATTAGACACGGCCTCGTTAAAAATGTTATCTATCTTTATTTCCTTAACCAATAATACGTGAAATGCCTGTACAAAATGTTTCCGGGCAATAATTTCCCTTGATTTATTATTATTTTTTTTTATGATAAATTATTCATGACATATGATAGGGCGTACAAATTTGACACAATGTGCCATAATTAATGGCTTATCACCAACTAACACATAAACACTTATGCCCTGTTCACACGGAGAGTTTAATTCGAATTAAACGTAAAGTTACTGCGAACTAGCTTCGCTTAGCGTTCACACGGAGAAGTTAATGCGAATTAGTTTACTTCGCATTAGTTTACTGCGCATTAAATTACTTCGCATTAGCTCCGTGTGAACGCTAAGCGAAGCTAATTCGAATTAAATTTTGGAGCATGCGTAATGGCAAAATTAAGTAAAATGCATCATGTCGGTGGTCAGCTTTAAGTACTTGTGCTATTTTTGAGTGAAAAACTAAGAAAAATGTGTTAATCACTAAAATATGTCTCCAGACACTGTGGCATGATGTCAAATGCATTTCCTTCTGCATAAGGTGACGTGATTTGCAAATGACGTCATAATAGCCTTCCTCACGCCTGACTGTTGAAGTAAAATTTTAATTCGCATTAGTTTACTTCGAATTAGCTGTCGTGTGAACGCAATTTAATTCGCATTAGTTTGATTCGCATTAGTTTACTTCGCATTAATTTACTGCGAATTAAACTTGTCGTGTGAACAGGGCATTAGAATTTGCTTAATAACATGAAAGTGAAGTTCATAATTCAGAATCTAAAGCGGATAACTCACAGTCTTCAACGACATTTCCTGAAAGAATTATCGGAAGCACAAATGCAACCACAACAGCTACCTGGGATACTTTTACAGTTGCTTTATTTGGAGCTATGATGATTACCACGAAGTTAACAAGATATCTTTTGTAGTGAACATTTTAAAGAAAACAGTTGGACATGGACATACATGTATAAACAGATAACTTACATTCTTCAAAAATATTTCCAGAAAGAAATATCGAAAGCACATATGAAACTGTTTAAAGTTCTTGAGAAATTACATTGTAATATTCTTACAGTTGTTACATGTGGAACTATAATGTTTACAATATTTTTAAACAAATGATATGAGAAATTCTTAATATTCACCGAGTCATTCAGGCAAATATACTGTTATCCGAATGAATGATTTTTGTTGTTGTTTTTAGTTCCTGTATTAAAACTGTATTTTTTAATATTTACCACTTCTATCAAATGAGAGATACCCTGCACATAAAAGTGAGTAATTCAAATTGAATTCCAAATATGAAATAATGGTGACAATAACTCCGAAAAATATATCTTCAACTGATAAGCTATTTATTTTTCAATTGATTGTATGTTGTTTAATGTGAGAATCTTGAGAATTTTCCACTCTTATGGAGACGCCACCACTGTCGGTGGAGAGCTACAAAGTTTGACCTAAACTTGGAACTCAGGGCCCTTGAGCACTGAGGGATCTTTTCATGCCAACACTTACTGCGACACGGGACCTCGGTTTATACGGTCTCATCGGAAGGAGGGATTCGAACCCGCGACATAAGGATCAACTCCTTTCTTTGCGACTCTAGACACCTTTCTGTGAAAAGACTTCTTGAAATGCTTATGTTTATTTGGTCTTTCCACCTTTCTGTGGAAAGACCTATTGAAATTGTTCTGTTTATTATTATTTTTCTTCCACTGATTTTTTGTTTCGAGGTTTATGAAAAGATTTTTTGTTCATCGTAAAGGTCATTGAAACGTATGGAAAGATTTGATGCCTTTACTATGAACTATGACCCTGTTCGGAGTTCTTGCCCCTTGCACGAAAAACCTTGTTATCACTACTCCTTTGAAACCATAAACCGTAGAGATATAAAACCTTCACCAATGTCTTTGACTAATTAAGAAGACTTTTCAATCTATTCATTGCGAAAGTATTCGGAGACCCCTTCAATGAGTTATTGCCCCTGAAACTTTTTGAATTTCACAAATACTTAAAAATTTTCAAAATGAGAAGTTGCAGAGACATGAGACCAACTGCATAAGATTCAATGACCTTTGATCTTAAAATTTATGCAAAGGTAAAAGGTCAAGGTCATTCCAAAAATGAAAAACTTAGCATTTTTTATATC
>NW_026938196.1:0-11700 GCF_032062105.1 Saccostrea cuccullata
TACAACACCTGAGTACCCAGATGACTGTTGAACTAATTGATGACAAGGAAAAGATGTCAGAGAGGGGAATCCAATACGGATGTCCTGATCAAGAATATACACTGTTATCGATAATATGATCAAGAATATGTAAACTAACTAGGAAATATCTTGGAGGTTTAATAGATGAACATGCAAGCATTCATAATTTTGATTGTTATTCAGCCAAAGAGTTTTACAAAACATTACATATTTTCCAAGGTGCATGAAGTCGAGCACTTACTTGAAAATGTGTGAAGCTGGACACATACACAAAAACACAAGCATCCACAATAGCTTATTACATATTTTCCAAGGCGTGTAAAGTCGAGCACATACCTGAAAATTTTGAAGCTGGACACATATGCAAACACCTAACATATACCACAAACATAAAAACATAATGTAAACTAATTCAAGCACAGACAGGCTCTCTGGATGAAGCTGGACTCATACATGATCTAATGCATTTTGCAAGTTGCATCCTCACATATATTATAATAGATTTTTCATCATTTTTCGTGTTTGTGAATATGTAGAATGCATCATTTTGCATTTCAAGTTGAAGATATCAAGATGTTATCAGCCTGTATATAAAAGCAAATCAGATAGCCTTTTATGTACTTCCTTCCACATTTTTAATTCAAATTAAACTAGAAAGTATATTTTATATATGTACATGCACCATAAGGAATAAATAATATTTTACCGGTATCATATTTATGTTCCCCAAACGGAGTTTGGGAACATATTGTTTTTACTCTGTTTCTTATTATTATTATTTTTTTTCTTATTTGTTCTCCGGTACTTTTTTGTCCGCGAGTGTTCTCAGAAACTGTTCACCCAACTGAGCTAAAACCTTTTTAGGGTTAATAGGTGTGTAGTGTAGGTGTGCGGAACGAAGGTCATTTTGCCCGCATACGCCTGCACGTGCGTGCGCGTGAAATGAGTGAATTGACTGATATACTTAATATAGCTATAACTTTTATGTTTTTTGAACAAATGTTTTGAAACTCATTATATAAAGATATATTAATAGTGTAGATAATATGACACTGTCAAATTAGCACGAACTCACGCGCATGCACGTGCGCTTCGCTCTGATTGGCTGAAACAAAAATCTCAATATATCTTTTGTTTTTTGACGAAATGCTTTGAAATTCAAAATATAGTCATACATTTGGATATCCTACAACATGATATATAAAAGTTTCATGAAATCACGTGCATGCGCATGCACTTTAATCTGATTGGGTGAAACTTTAAATGGCTTTATCTCCTCTGTTTTTTGACGAAATGCTTTGAAATTTAAAACATAGTCTTTCATTAGAATATCCTGCAATATGATATACAAAAAATTTCAAGAAATCACGTGCATGCACGTGTGCTGCAATCTGATTGGCTGGAATTTTAAATGGCTTTATCTCCTTTGTTTTTTGACAAAATGTTTTGAAATTTAAAACATAGTCTTTCATTAGGATGTCCTACAACACGATATAGAAAAAAATCATGAAATCACGCGCATGTACGTGTGCTGCAATCTGATTGGCTGAAACTTGAAATGGCTTTAACTCCCTTATTTTTCAAACAAACAGGATGGGATTTAGAATACAGATAGGTATAATGGACTCCTACAAGAAGGTATGGTCAACATGCACGTGCACGCACGTGCGTGCATTTAGAACGAGTGAAGTTAATAATACACTTGAATGAGTGATTTTTAATACTTTTGGACTGAATGCTTTCATATTATAGTATATCAAAATATATAGATAGTGTGGACAAGATGATATGGTCATAACGCACATGCATTCACATGTGCACGGGTGCAATGCTAAAATTTGAATGTAATTGGTATTCTTCTGGGGAAACGTTGTTAAAGTCAAAAGTGCACAGTGTTTGTCTTTGTTTATTTAATGAAGCTTACAGAGGATATGGCACCAAAAGGAAGTTGGGGAGCGTTTGGGGAACATCTGTAACGGTTCCCGTTACAATTAGCACTAGTTATTATGTTCCCCAAACGAAGTTTGGGAACATATTGTTTTTACTCTGTTTCTTATTATTATTATTATTATTATTATTCTTTTTTCTTCTTATTTCTTCTCCGGTACTTTTTTGTCCGCGAGTGTTCTCAGAAACTGTTCACCCAACTAAGCTAAAACCTTTTTAGGGTTAATAGGTGTGTAGTGTAGGTGTGCGGAACGAAGGTCATTTTGCGCGCATACGCCTGCACGTGCGTGCGCGTGAAATGAGTGAAATGACTAATATATTTAATATAGCCATAACTTTAACAATTTTCGATGAAATGCTTTGAAACTCATCATATAAGGATATATTAGTAGTGTAGATAATGTGACACTGTCAAATTAGCAAGAACTCACGCGCATCCACGTGCGCTTCGCTCTGATTGGCTGAAACAAAAATCTCAATATCTTTTCTGTTTTTTGACGAAATGGTATGAAATTTAAAATATAAGCATACTTTGGGATGTCCTACAATATGATATATAACATTTGTCATGAAAGCACACGCACGCACGTGCGCTGCAATCTGATTGGCTTAAACTTTAAATGGCTGTAACTCCCTTGTTTTTCAACCAACCAGGATGGGATTTAGAACATAGACAGACATGATAGATTCCTACAAGAATTTATGGTCATCATGCACATGCATGCATGCGCGTGCACGTGCGCTTTGCTCTGATTGGCTGAAACAAAAATCTCAATATCTTACTTGTTTTTTGACAAAATACTTTGAATTTTAAAACATAATCATACCTTAAGACGTCCTAAAATATGATATATAAAAAGTTTCAATAGACTACGCCCATGCACGTGTGCTGCGATCTGATTGGCTTAAACTTTTAATGCCTATAACTTTTTTGATTCTCAACAAAACAGGATGAAATTTAGAACATGCATAGATATGACGGATTCCTACATTATGCTACCATCAAACTTGAATGCAAGGACATGCATGCACGTGTGCGCGCGGAATGCCTTAAATGACCGATTTACTTGATATACTCGTAAATTTTTGATGAAACGTTTCGAAATTCAAAGAATAGAAACATGTTAAAAGTGTAGTCACGATGATATGGCTTTCATGCATTGCACCTGCGCGCGCGTGCAATGATCAAATGACTTGTATACTTGATATGGCCGTTAGTTTTATATTTCTTTATGAAATGCTTTGATGACCTTGACCTTTGACCTTGACCTTTGACCCCTTGACCCAAAGGTCACAATCCAGCTCAAGTTCGTAAATGTATTTACAAACTCACTTTAACAAATGCTAAGAAGAAATAAGTCAACACCCCCCCCCCCCTTCTCCTTAAAAAAAAAATCAATAGCAACGTAGAAAATTTCTCTGAAACTCAATCAACACCTGGAATCGACATAAAATTTCACTTAAGGTACAGAAAAGACTTCATAGAAAGTTTCCTGAAAGTTTTACGGTAAGTCTCTAAAGTATATAGAAATTATGAATTTTTACGGCAAAAATTACAAATTCTGTCGTGTTTGAAATTTAAGTGCAGACGAACAAAGATATGATATAAACCTTTTAAAGCCTATCTCTCCAGATGTCGTTAATAGCATTCAATTCTACTGATATGAATTAATATTTTAATACCAAGCATTCTTCTTTTATTTTACCATTGAAATTTATCTGAATTTTTTTTAGAATTACACAATCCCCAGAAATAGCGAGTTTCGGTATATTAAAAAAGCAATACACGTTTCTTTCCCGTAAAACATCAGGTGTTTGAATTCATGAAAAAATATTAATGAGGGGGTGTTAAACAATACCTGTCACCTTAGCTGACACCAAAAAACCAGGGTACGTACACGACATTTTCTGATTTATTTGCATCTGCAAACAGGGCTACCCTCAAATCCACGTGTTTTCAATGTCTTTATAAACATCTCAAAAGCACCCCAGGAAGTAGCCTCCTATGCCCTGGAAAAATAGTTCCTGTCAAAAAAACTATTTATTTACAGAGTAGATAAAATTTCCTAGGCACAGGTACCAGAGTTGTCAAAATGGCCTGGAAGGAAATAAAAAAACTCTCAAAAGAAAGGAAAATCGGCTTTATATGTATGGATCTACAATTGACTAAGTTCATTTTGATTGGTCAATTACCGGTGTGGTACCCCTAGTCGCCTTGAACCCAGTCCTGTCTTTCTGAATAAAACCAACTCCGAACCCGATGTAAAAATCCTAGTAGAGAAATGAGAATTTGAATTTTGCTGTCTTATTATGTTCCCCAAACGAAGTTTGGGAACATATTGTTTTTACTCTGTTTCTTATTATTATTATTATGTTCCCCAAACGAAGTTCGGGAACATATTGTTTTTACTCTGTTTCTTATTATTATTATTATTACCATTACAGGCTTAGTTTGGACTTTCAGTAAGGGGCGGCATTCTCAACGTTACCTAATTAGCTTCTGAAATTTACACAGCTTCCCATCACTGTTGAAATATACATGTGATAGAGATGTGGTCGAATGTAGTAAATAGCCAATTAAAAGTTCTCTCACGACACAGAGGTGGGGCATAAGTCGTCTCATCGTTATCACAACAATTTAAAGTTCCTGATGTTATTAATTTCGTAACCAATGAGAATCTACTAGTATTCGCTTTTACGTAGCGCCGAGAGAGTCACGCCCTATTGAAAGTCCAAAGATAGGGTGAAAAACTCATATTATTATGTTCCCCAAACGGAGTTTGGGAACATATTGTTTTTACTCGGTTTCTTATTATTATTATTATTCTTTTTTTTCTTCTTTGTTCTCCGGTACTTTTTTGTCCGCGAGTGTTCTCAGAAACTGTTCACCCAACTGAGCTAAAACCTTTTTAGGGTTAATAGGTGTGTAGTGTAGGTGTGCGGAACGAAGGTCATTTTGCGCGCATACGCATGCACGTGCGGGCGCGTGCAACACGTGAAATGACTTATATACTTAATATAGCTTTAACTTTTACATTTTTTGATGAAATGATTTGAAACTCATTATATAAAGATATATTAATAGTGTAAATAATGTGACACTGTCAAATTAGCACAAACTCACGCGCATGCACGTGTGCTTCGCTCTGATTGGCTGAAACGAAAATCTCAATATCTTTTCTGTATTTCGACGAAATGTTATGAAATTTAAAACATGGGCACACTTTAGGATATCCTACAATATGGTATATAGCAATTGTCATGAAATCACGCGCATGCACGTGCGCTGCAATCTGATTTGCTAAAACTTTAAATGGCTATAACTCCCTTGTTTTTCAACCAAACAGGTTGGGATTTAGAACATAGACAGACATAATAGACTACTACAAGAGGGTATGGTCATCATGCACATGCATGCACTTGTTTGCACGCGTACTTTTCTCTGATTGGCTGAAACAAAAATCTCAATATCTTTTTTGCTTTAAGACGAAATGCTTTGATATTTTAAACATAGTCATGCATTAAGATATCCTACAATATGATATATAATATTTTTCATGAGATCACGTGCATGCACTTGCGCTGCAATCTGATTGGCTTAAACTTTAAATGGTTATACCTTCCTTAGTTTTCAACCAAACAGGATGGGATTTAGAACATAGATAGACATAATAAACTCCTACAAGATGGTATGGTCATTATGCACATGCATGCACGTGCGTGCATGTTAAATGAGTAAAATTAAAAATACTCTTAAATGAGCGTATTTTTAACACTTTTGGATTAAATGCTTAAATATTGTGTATATTTTAATATACATTGAAAGTGTAATGGTCATTACGCACATGCATTCACATGCGCACGCGTGCAATGCTAAAATTGAAATATACTTGGTATACTTGGAAAACATTGTTAAAGACTAAAATACGTAGAGTTTGTCTTATTTAATGAGGCTTACATGGAATATGGCACCAAAAGGGAGTTGGGGAGCGTTTGGGGAACATCTGTAACGGTCCCCGTTACAATTAGCCCTAGTTATTATTCTTTTTTCTTCTTATTTCTTCTCCGGTACTTTTTTTGTCCGGAAGTGTTCTCAGAAACTGTTCACCAAACTAAGTTAAAACCTTTTTAGGGTTAGTAGGCATGTTGTGTAGATGTGCCGAACGAAGGTCATTTTGGGCGCATTCGCATGCAAGTGCGGGCGCGTGCAATGAGTAAACTGACTGATATATTTAATATGGTTGTAACTTTTATATTTTTTGATAAAATGTTTTGAAACTCATTATATAAAGATATATAAGTTGTGTAGATAAGATGACATGGTCAAATTTGCATGAACTCACGCGCATGCACGTGCGCTTTGCTCTGATTGGCTGAAACAGAAACCTTAATAACTTTTTTGTTTTATGATGAAATGCTTTGAAATTTATAACATAAACATGTATAAGGATGTACTACAATATGATATATAAAAATTTTCATGAAATCACGCGCATGCACGTGCGCTGCATTCTGATTGGCTGAAACTTTAAATGACTATAACTCCCTTGGTTTTCAACCAAACAGCATGGGATTTAGAGCATAGATAGACATAAAAGACTCCTACAAGATGGTATGGTCAACATTCACATGCATGCACGTGCGTGCACGTGCGCTTTGCTCTGATTGGCTGAAACAAAAATCTCTATATTTTTTCTGTTTTTTCACAAAATGCTGTGAAATTTAAAACATAGGCATACTTTAAGATGTCCTACAATAAGATATATAATAATTGTCATGAAAACACGCGCATGCACGTGCGCTGCAATCTGATTGGCTTAAACTTTAAATGGCTATAACTCCCTTGTTTTTCAACCAAACAGGATTGAATTAAGAACATAGACAGACATAATGGACTCCTACAAGAAGGTATGGTCATCATGCACGTGCATGCACGTGCATATGAGTAAAATAGTGTAGACAAGATGATATCGTCATTACGCTCATGCAATCACATGCGCACGCCTGCATTGCTTAAATATGAAATACTTGGTATACTTTTGGGAAAACGTTGTTTACGTCTTAAATGCATAGATTTTGCCTTCTTTAATGAAAATTACAGGGAATATGGCACGAGAAGGGAGTTGGGGAGCGTTTGGGGAACATCTGTAACGGTTCCCGTTACAATTAGCACTAGTTAAGGTCTTCCGTCTCCAACGGAAGACCTTCTTGTTTTCGTTCGGTTTCTTTTTCCCTATTATTATTATTATTCTTCCAACCGATTTTGTGCAAGCGATTTCTCAGAGATGGCTCGTCCGATTTCTACCAAACTTTCAGATCTGAAAGATATTCAATTGGTCTTGATAGGTTTTTTTCGTTTTTGATTATCTCACTTCCGGTCGTGAGATATGGACGATTTTGTGATTTTTAGAGGGTCGGCTTGTCCGGGAAACTCCTCCGAAACGACTTAAGATATGGACTTGAGATTTTCAGGGAAAATAGAGAAAGGTTTGGTGAGTTGTAATTGGGTCTCCAAATCTTTCTAGCGCAAAAGGCAACAAAGTTCGGTGGGGCCAAAAAAATGTCTCAGAAATATCTCACAAAATTTGACATATTTTGTCTCATATCTTCACTCCTGTTCATAATTTGTTAAAACATATTGAAGACAAAATGTTCAATATCGCAAGACCTTTCATTTGATATAAAAAAATAGGGCTGACCCTTCAAATTAGGGGCTAAGAGGGGCCAAAAGTCTTTTGTCTATAACTCTCTAGAGATCAATTCTTTGTTATACATTATTGATCAAAAGTATTCATCTTAACAATTAGATTATAAATATCTAAGTTGTTTGAAAATTGGTTTATCCAAATTCTAGATATTAATATTTAAAAATCTGAAGCGGGCCCAAGATGGCGGCTGTCTTTGTCAATTCCGAATTCCGCCATTTCGCAATTGGGGTTTATGGAGGCAGCTGAGCGTTTGATTAAACCATTCTGACATACGAATGCATGAAATGTAAACAATATTACTTGGACTTTCACGTAGTAGTGCGTTGCAATTCAGTGTCGATCTTAACATTTAATTTCCGTTTCACTACTTAAGTGTAACTGGGCTAGATACGATAAATGTAATGTGTACAAAGACTTTTTAAACGTCGAAATAAAATAAAGGCGATAAGAACGTTTTATTTATTTTATTTCATTGTAGCTATCACACCAATTTAATAGATAAGTTCTAAGAAAATGCACGAATATTTACTCCTGGCGTTTGGCGCAAATTATTAATAGTGACCGGCCTTTTATGATTCTTAGACAGGTGTACTGTTGCAAAAGTATACACACAAGTATATTTAGAGCAGTACTCCCAAAAGCTTAATGGTTTGCGCGTTGGGGATGAAACAGAAAAAGGCGACATGGGTTCAATCCTCTTTGCGACCAAAATTTTGAATCTTTTTCTGTGATATTCATGGCATAGGTAAAGGTCCCTATTTGCTGATTTAACGTATAATCAGTTTCTTGATTTGATAAAGAAGAAATTAATTATCTTTTAATGTCTTAGAACTTTCGCAAGCGTAGGTTCAACGTTTTCTTAAACACTAAAAAATATTCATTTCATTTTCTCATAAATAGGCTGCGCCGATAATACACATGGTGCCAATGTGCAAGTAAGGTCATCCCCGTGATGGGGAATGGACCTGTAGAAAACCTTCTCTGGTTCTGCAGAGTCGAGTTTTTAACAAATAAAATGTATGAAAATGCACGAATATTTACTTGTGGCGTTTGGCGCAAATTATTGATAGTGACTCGCCTTTTATGATTATTAGACAGGTGTACTGTTGCAAAAGTATACACACAAGTACATGTATATTTAGAGCAGTACTCCCAAAAGCTTTATGGTTTGCGTGTTGGGGATAAAACAGAAAAAGGCGACATGGGTTCAATCCTCTTTGCGACCAAAATTTTGAATAACTTTTCAGCTCGATTATACGAGATTTCTTTTCCTGAATAGGACGGAAGACCTCTCGTTGCTAGCAACGAGATCGTTTCTAGTTATTATTATTATTATTTTTCTTCTTCCTGGGAAAATTTTGTCCACGAGTGATCTTGTAAACTACACATCTGACTTAGGTGAAACCTTTTTAGGGTTAGTAGGCATGTTATGTAGAGTTGCCGAACGAAGGTCATTTTGCGTGCACGTGCTTGCAAGAGCGCGCACGTGCAACACGTAAAATGACCAATATAATGGATATTGCCGTAATTTTTCTATTTTTTGATGAAATTTTTTGAAACTCATAATGTAATGATACATTAGTAGTATAGACAAGATAGCATGGTCAAATTAGCAAAATCTCACGCGCATGCACGTGCGCTTTGCTCTGATTGGCTGAAACTAAAGTCTCAATATCTTTCTTGTTTCTCGTCATAATCCTTTGAAATTTTGAACATAATCCTACATTATGAAGGTCTACAGCATGATATATAAGAATTTTCATGAAAGCATGCGTATGTGCGCGTGCTGCAATCTGATTGGCTGAAAATTTAAATGGCTATATCTCCTCTGTTTTTCGACGAAATTCTTTGAAACTTAAAATATAGTCATGAATTAGGATATCCTACAATGTGATACAGAAAAATTCATGAAATCACGCGCATGTACGTGTGCTGCAATCTGATTGGCTGAAACTTTAAATGGCTATATCTCCTTTGTTTTTTGACGAAATTCTTTGAAACTTAAAATATAGTCATGAATTAGGATATGCTACAATATGATATAGAAAAAAATCATGAAATCACGCGCATACACGTGTGCTGCAATCTGATTGGCTGAAACTTGAAATTGTTATAACTCCCTTGTTTTTTAACCAAACAGGATGGGATTTAGAACATAGATAGATGTAAGCGACTCCTACAAGAAGGTATGGTCATCATGCACGTGCACGGATGTGCGTGCATTTGGAACGAGTAAAATTAAAAATACATTTGAATGGGTGATTTTTATTACTTTTGGACTGAATGCCTTAATATACAGAATAGATGATATGGTCATAACGCACATGCATTCACTTTAGTGCAATGCTAAAATTTGAATATTGGTATCCTTCTGAGAAAACGTTGTTAAATTCAAAAATGCACAGAGTTTGTCTTATTTAATGAGGCTTACGGGGAATATGGCTTATAAAGGGAGTTGAGGAGCGTTTGGGTACATCTGTAACGGTTCCCGTTACAATTAGTACTAGTTTAAAGTGAAATGGGACCTCCATTTCATATGCAGAAATGTTAAATTTATACTTAACAACTGTATTTTTTTTTTCAATTTTGATTTACATGTATCTGAATGTTTGAAAGAAAACAAAAGTCAAAGAAAGCTCAATATAATGTTTATATTCAAGGTTATAACTGGATATTGTTTGTGCTGTATTATAATTTCTGAATCATCATACGATGAGAAGCCAAAATACAGAATATTTTTAGATCATTTTTGTTTGGAAAATGAAAATTATCAACATGCCAATTTTTCCCATTGTTATATTATTAATTACTTTATCAGTAATATCAAAGTACATATTAAATATCTATGTTATCCAATCCAGAGAGTAGTAGCAATCCTGGTGTGGATAATATTTTTTCCCGTGTTTCGTAGTAGAGCGGCAACACATTGTATGATAGGAACGTATATTAATGGTTTTGTCTGTATATGTGGGGATGGCCAAAGAAAGGCCAATGCGAAAGGAGTATGTACGGTGTTCAAATAATTCTAAGCCAGTACTCTTCAATGCACACACATGTTGTTTTTTTTTTGCTTTATATATATTATATATATCATATTTGTATAGATATACTGGTAATGGAAGTAACAAAACTGTTAAAATGTATTTTAATTTCGATTTTTTCATACATCTTCGTGCATTTTGAAGTACCGCACCGAATGCACGTCCGGCATTCTCCCTTGAGACATTATTTACATAGCAACGGACACAGGTTTTCCATAGTTAACCATGTATGGTTTTTGCCTGGGCGGTGTTTAATGTCTGTGATAGGGGTATATAATTTATTACATGTAAAATATTTTACAGATATATTGCAGTGCTTTATTGTTTCACATTCAATGTAATGAATGTTCAATATTTACGTATTGCTATCAAAATAAACGCCAGTTGCTCCAACTAAGCTAACCTGGCTTACAGCATAGGTGTTGTATTATTTGAGTTTTAATCTGTCAAATAATGATGAGTCGAGATTATACTAAAAGGGTCTCTGAGGAGACTTGCCCCCGAATATTTATGTAAGATCTGAATAAAAAATAATATAACATTGTAATTTTAAATCTTTGTCTTTATACTGCCTGTTTTAGTAAATGATACATGTGATCTTGTACTTTTTGTAACATTTTATGGTTAATATTTATAAAGTAGAAGTTAAAACAAAAAGCTTTCAGTATTTCTTTATCAAACGCAATTAAAAATGAGTTCTCCCTCTATCAGATGTAAGCAAATCAGATAACAAAAGTTTTACAATTCATTAGGAATTTAAGTTTTGTTGTACCTGTATTCTGATCTACATTTTTGATTGTCCCTATGCATTATTTAAAGTTGAAAAACGCTTAAGTTTGTTTAATTCTGTAGATGATCATTTCTAATATTAATTTCAACTGTAAATGGATACAAGATAATTACAAAAAATTCTCTGACATTTGTCTTAAAAATCTGGGTATCAACTAGATTAGATTCTTTAAACTAACAGTGAAAATCCAGAG
>NW_026938197.1:0-11808 GCF_032062105.1 Saccostrea cuccullata
TCTTCTCTGCTCTTGGGTATTAACAAAACCCTTTAAAGTACATAGTTATGATGAGCAAGAGTGCCGCTACCAAAATTGTAAATTTTTATGGCCCCAGGGTCAGGGGTTCTGGTGTAAGGGTGGGGCTCTATAGATTATAATAGTGAAATTACATGAATTCTTTGAAAATCTTCTTCTTTGCTCCTGGGTATTAAATAAACTAACTAAGTGCATAGTTATTATGAGCAAGAGTGCCTTTACCAAAATTGTGAATTTTATGGCCCCAGGGTCAGGGGTTCTGGTGTAGGGAGGGGGGGGGGATTCTATAGATTATATAGTGAAAATACATGAATTCTTTGAAAATCTTCGTCTCTGCTCCTAGGTTTTGAATAAACTAGTTCATTTCAATATTTCCACTTACCTGCCTCCTTAACTATTTGCAATTTCCCTCTAGTTCCCCATACAATGCGTCGATATATTTTTTTAGAGTAACTACGGTATCACCTCCAGTTATCCCCCTTAACTATAACTCTTCAGTTTTCTCTCGACGCCATATTGGACATGCGGTTTTCCTCATGCAGTGCAAAATAAAGTTTATATTGGCATTTTTGGAAGCGTTTATCCCGTTGTAATTATGGAGAAAGAGTTTAAAGACTGTTCTAAATGTTCGGGTAAGATGAACATTCTAGATGATCACGTTTTTTGTTATAAACATCGTCTCTGTAATGAGGCCTTTCCATGTGACACTTGTAAAACCTGGTCAAAGGAACGGCAGGATAAAATAACGAAGATGATCGAGAAAAGTGTACAGAAAACAATTAAAATGAACAGTAAGGTGCCTCAGTCCGTCTGTGGAGACGGCATGGCAGTGCAGGACGTAAGTCCGTCTGTGGAGGCGGCAGTCCAGGAGTCAAACGACAATGCCTTACTGAATGCCGAACGTAACAGACCCGACGTCGTGGATTTATCCGCAATTATTCAAGAACAAGTAAGACAGCAGGTCGAATTGTTACTTAAACAAAAGAATGTTGATGAAAATTTTAATGATCAACATAACATATCGGCATTTGCAGCAAACGAGGCAAGGTTGACCAGAGGAAATGAGACCACCAATTCCAAAACGGCAACCATAAGCAGACCTCATTTTGACAAGTTTAAGGCTTATGATGAACAAATGTCAGCCTTTGAGTCCAGTGTTGCAGATGTGTTGTCTGTTAATGCACGAGATAATGATTTTGAGGATATAGATTCTAATGCATCATTTGGTGGTTTGTGTACCAATTCAGATGCGGCCGTAGAGGTGCCTTTTGGTGCACCAGATTCTTCTGATCCGCTACAGTGGAACGGTTTTGTTTCAAAGATGGAAAAAGTGCTCAATATTGATCTTGAAGCTGAGGATCCATTAGAAAATGAAAGAAAATCATTTATTTCTTCGCGATTGAAGGGAGACAAGAGTGACAAGAAAAAGTCTCTCCTTAAAATGCCTATTGAAGGAACACTCATTGATATGATTAAGACGGTTGAGAAAGAAGCTACTTCGGGGCATTTGAAAAATAGGTCAGTACGTGGCAGAGATGATAAAGCATTTATGGTTAAAAAGGATGACTTTGACGCCTTTTGTAATCCTCCAAAGTTGGATGACAACATTGAGGAGGGATTAGTAGTAGGCCAGAAGGGTAGTTTTGGAAAATCAAAAGTGAATCTTTCTCCTTTTCATAAGGAGTTAGATAATGACTTTCGGCGAATTGACAATTCAGCAAGAGCCTTATTCAGAGCCATTTCATATGGCACTATGATAGCAGCTTTCTTAGATGAGGCTGAATGTGAGGATGATCGAGTGGAAGGACGTAAAGCCCTCATCAACTGTTTCAGAAGCATGGCTGATTTGACAGCAAGAGTGATGGCAAATTCAGTCTTGAGTAGAAGAAAAGTTTTTCTTAAAAATGTAGATTTTATAAGCAAGGCAACGGAGAAGAAATTGCTAAAACTACCCGTTTTTGGCAACCAGTTGTTTAATGAACAGTACTTTGATTCTCTCCATGCTTCTGCAGAGAATCTACGAGATGCTAGAGAAACCCAAAATGTTTACAACGCATCAAAGGGTTATAATAAGAACTACAAGAGTAGAGAGAATAGGAACTCTACCGAGTTGAGCAGAAAGAGGAAAGCAGATGTAAATGAGACCTCTGCTCATTCTGCAAAAGTCCCTAAGTCTAATGAGACTAATGCCTTAAGTTCTGATCACAGCAAGGACAATTTTCGTTCAGGACAAGGGAACAGGAAAAATTCTTTTTCCAGGAGAACCTTTGGGAACCAGAAAGGGTTTCCAACTCCAAGGAAGTAAATCTCGTAAACAGCCAGTCTGTAAATATGTTTCCCCAGGTAGGGGCACGTTTGCTAGAATTCCACAGGAAGTGGACCGTAATCACGCAGGATCAGTGGGTAATAGAAACCCTAAGGGAAGGGTTAAAATTGGAGTTAATGATTCAACCCAATGTAAATATCAAGGAAACATGTGTACCAAGATATGGTATTCACGAATCAGTTATTTTAGCAGAAATAAACATGTTGTCAGGAAAAAATGTTATAGAACCTGTGCCTGCAGGGCAAAAAACGAAGGGTTTTACAGCACCATTTTTGTGGTGCCAAAGAAACAAGGAGGGCTTCGGACAATTCTAAATCTAAAACCTCTAAATCAGTTAATAGTGCCTCGACATTTCAAAATGGAAACTTTGTGTTCTATAATGAAAGCAATGAAAAAAGGGGACTTTGCAATCTCACTAGATTTGACCGATGCCTATTTCCATATTCCAATTCACACAGATTTCCAGAAATTTCTAAGATTCAGATTTCTAGGCCAGAGTTACCAGTTTCGAGCAATGCCATTTGGACTTCGTTCTGCTCCAAGGGTCTTCACAAAGATAATGGCAGTTCTAGCGGCACACTTGAGAAAAATGATAATCCAAATATTCATGTACCTAGACGATTGGTTGATGATCAATCCAGACAAGAGAACTCTTCTTCAACAGAGAGACTATGTATTACATCTAGTTCAGGAGCTTGGATTATTAGTGAATTGGGAAAAGTCGTCTCTAGTGCCATCCCAACATATAGAGTACCTGGGAGCACATTTCAATCTGGTAGAGGGCATTGCGACACCAACAAGGCCAGGTTTCAGAGTATTTCAGACATAGTGCAGACTTTATCAATAAGTCAACACACTCAAGCAGTAGTTATCCTCAAATTGTTAGGACTTATGGCTTCATGCATTTATTTGGTTCCGATGGGAAGGTTACACATGCGTCCCATACAGTTATACCTGTTGGCAATGTGGAGACCAAAGATTCACCCTCTTACTCATGTGATAGTGATCCGGCCAATCCTAATTCGGCACCTTCAGTGGTGGATGAATCGGGGAAAAATTTTTCAAAGGAATGCCTTTACAGGATCCCCAAATTCAACTGACATTGATAACATATGCCTCAGAACAGGGTTGGGGAGCACACCTGGAGAACTGGAAGACGTCAGGGGTCTGGCCGCAGCAATATCAACAGAAGCATATAAATTGGCTGGAGCTAAAGGCAGTTCAGTTGGCTCTTCAAGAAGCTCTGTTTTTGATAAAGGGAAAAGTGATCCTTATACGGTCAGACAACACAACAGTGATAAGCTATATCAACAAACAAGGGGGGACACACTCACCAGAACTGTGTTATCTAACTTGGGAGTTGTTCCAGTGGTGCATGGAGAACAAAATTACAATACGAGCTGTTAACATTCCAGGGAAGAAGAATTTTCTTGCAGATGCACTTTCCCGGGGGAAAAAAGTTGAATGACAGAATGGTCACTCAACAAAACTGTTGTAAATTTATTGTTCCAACAATTAGGAACTCCATGTATAGACTTGTTTGCAACTGCGCAAAACAAGAAGTTGCCAGTCTATTGCTCCCCATTTCCGGACATCAATGCTTTTCAAGTAAATGCCTTAGCAATGAGTTGGGAAGGGATTTATGCTTATGCATTCCCACCACCTATTCTTGTGCCCCAAAGTCTTGCAGAAGATACGGGAAGAGCAAAGTGTTGTACTTCTCATTGCTCCAATGTGGCCCAGACAGTCGTGTATCCTCAGATAATAGATCTTCTGATCGACGTACCAGTCAAACTACCACTGTGGCCAGATCTTCTCTCTCAAAATCGCAATCAGATTTTCCATCAAAATCTAGAAACTCTCAATCTTGTAGCATGGAAACTGTCAAATTGCAACACAAGTCAAGAGGATTTTCTGAAGAAATTGCAGAAATTATGGCAAATGCCAGAAAGACATCTACACAAACAGTTTATGATGCAAGACTCAGAATATATAACAGTTGGTGTAAAGAACAGGGTGTTAATCCCATTACAACATCTATACCAGAGTTAGCATAATTTTTTATGTATCTCTTCAATGTGAGAAAGTGTAAACCACAGACTATAGCTGGATACAAGTCAGCAATAGCAATAGTTCATCAGAATGGGAGCAGTATTGGTACAAGTACAGAACTGTCTTCATTGTTGAAAGGTTTATTTAATAAACACCATCTGTACGTCAGTTGACACCGAACTGGAATTTACCACTGGTTTTGTTAACTCTCACAAAACATCCATTTGAACCACTAGAGTCAGCAGATCTAAAGTTTTTGACTCTTAAAACTGTTTTTCTGGTAGCCATAGCTTCAGCTTCGAGAGTGAGCGAGATTCATAGCCTCACTTTAGATGATGGTCACTTTAGAATAGAGAGGAAAGGAATAAAAATGTTACCAAATATGGAATTCCTGGCAAAGACTCAAACTATAAATAGACCATGGGACCCTATTTATATTCCTGCATTTGATTCATTCGCCACAGATTCAGAGTATTTAAAATTGTGTCCTTGTCGTGCATTGAAGATTTATATCAATAGAACGAAAACTATTCGGAAGTCAAATAGGTTATTTGTGACATACCAACAGAATAACCACAAGGAAGCATCAAAAGACACTATTGCAAGATGGATAGTTAACATGGTTCGTTTTGCTTATGATAATGCAGAAGCAGCAACATTGAATCTAGTTAGAGCACATGACACTAGACGTTTGTCAACTTCCTGGGCTTTGTTCTGTGGTGTATTGCAGAGGAGATTTTACGGGCAGCACACTGGGCATCTGAATCTACCTTTACATCATTTTATCTGAAAGATGTTCCAGATCATCAGTCCATTTTTGCCAAGGCAGCAATTTTGGACTCATCAAGGAGAGGGAAGCAAAAATAGGTAATTATGTACCTTTTATGTACTTTTGTCACTTACTTTTCCTCTCCCACCTCCAAACTGGGCTGCAAATTCTTTTGCAAATAGTTAAGGAGGCAGGTAAGTGGAAATATTGAAATGAACTTGGATTTTTGGGAAAACCGTGTTCATGAGATATTTACACTTACCTGCCTACCCAGCCCACCTCCCCTCTCGAGGAAGTTGAAAGGTCAGAACCTTTTAAGTTCGTGAAGAAACTGAAGAGTTATAGTTAAGGGGGATAACTGGAGGTGATACCGTAGTTACTCTAAAAAATATATCGACGCATTGTATGGGGAACTAGAGGGAAATTGCAAATAGTTAAGGAGGCAGGTAAGTGTAAATATCTCATGAACACGGATTTTACCCCAAAAATCCAAATTAAGTGGATAGTTATATTAAGCAAGAGTGCCTCTTCCAAAATTGTGAATTTTATGGCCCCAGGGTCAGGGGTTCTGGTGTTAGGGCGGGGCTCTTTTGATTATATAGTGAAAATGCATTAATTCTTCAAAAATCTTAAATAAACTAACTAAGTACATAGTTATGATGAGCAAGAGTACTACTTTCAAAATTGTGAATGTCATGGCCCCTGTGTCAGAGGTTTTGCCATTTGGTGTGCGGAGGGGGGGCTCTTATGAATATATAGTAAAAATACATTAATTCTTTGAAAATCTTTTCCTTTGCTCCTGGGTATTATGCTAATGATCCAAGTACATATATTTATGATGAAGAAAGGTGCATCTAGCAAAATGGTTAATTCCATGCCCCCTGGGTCAGAGGTATCAGAAGGGGGGGGGGGGTACATAGTCTGAAATAAATTAATGCTTTGAAATCTGCTCTTTGGTATTAATCAACCATTTATGATGAAATAAAATTTATGAAAAAATTTTGAAATATGTGGCTCCAGGTTCAGTGGTTCCTTTGGGGTGGGGTGCACAACTGGTTATAAAGTGGAAGTGCATTTTCTCTTTGTTATTCTGATCTACCTCTGGGTATTAAGTAAATAGCATAAGCATGCCAAGTTTACAATTATGATAAGCAATGGTGCCTCTTTCAAAATTGTGAATTTCATAGCCTCTGGTTTAAAACAGGAACCAAATTCAATTGTTGGAAAGTTGTTACATGATTCTCAGTTGACCTATAAGGCCCGTGGGCCTCTTGTTGTGAGTTGATATTGAATTAATTCAAGGTGCATTTAACATACAAAATACAGGTACTTCTTATAGCTTTTTGAAGAGCTGAATAATGAATCTCTGATATGGTTTTCCACACACTTTTTATTTGCAAAGTAAAACTGTACACTTTCAAAGGAAATATGACGACACACTCTCTTGAATGTATTAAATCTTCATACTGTCCATCACTCTAGGTATTTGATAATCTGAATGATTCTTGTACCTTCTTTTCCAATCACAAGATTGTGATCTGCATCAATACTCAGTCCCCCATCACACGGATATTCTAAATAAAAGAGAAAATTACCATCACAGTCAATGATGTGGACAATGTTGTTTGAGTCATCACTAATCAGTATTTGAGTGTTGACATCAGAAGCAATGTTAAGTGGGATAAAGTCTTTGAATTTAGATTGTTTAGACTTGCACAGGTTGCCTGTATACTTGAATCGTAGTCCCCAGAAGAATCCACCACAACAACTGCCTTCTTTTCATAGTCAGCAACACAGATGTCACCATTACCATTCTCAGTCAGGAGAAGCACAGTTGAAATATGATTTACACCAGTAGAAAATAAGGTTGTCCCTACTGTCGTATGGATCTTCTGAATCTCTTTGTACCGAGTATCTCACCACTCACTCTGTCTTTATCTGTAGATATCATTCTCATACTCACCAGTAGATCTCCATTCTCTTTGTAACAAAGACCGACAGGAAACCAGTTGAGTGTGTTAAATAATACATTCATTTCATTCCTAGTATAAATATAAATGTCTGTATTTTGTTTAACAGCATTATGTAAGGAAAACACTGGTTCCAGATGTGAATTGAGAGTCAATGCCAGCACATCATTATTTGTATGAATTGTTTGTAGAATAGATCCAGCCCTGTCTATCTCTTTGATTGTTTTGTCATTTCCAGAGATCAAAGATCTTATCTCTCCCCACACACTGAATTCTCCACAGCCCTGTCCAACCTCCATAAGGACTTTGTATTGTGTCTAGAACCAAAGGGTCAGCCATCATTTTCAGCATTCCAGAGTTGTTCTGCACTTCATCCCCAGTGCTTGAAGAACGCCGAACATTTCTGCAATTTGGTTTTCTTTAATAATGCCAGGGAATAACTTTGGACAAGTAAAACTTGGTAATTCTGGGCCTTTTCGGAAATTCTCTATTCCTTGATTGATAATTAAGTATGGCTGTGGCATCATTACCTTTAAGAATATCGTTATTTTTTTTGACAATTTGATTGACTTCTTTTGCAGCTTTTTCAGCTGAAGACTGGCATTCTTTGTTCTTTCTTATAGCTTCTTTCTTTCGAATGCTTACTTCTTCTGTGAGCTGAGTACTTTTTTTATGTACAGCTTGGCAGATTTTATCTTCTTGTTCTTTAATGGCAGAGAGACCTTTGTCAAACTCGGCAGTTGTACATAGGTTGATGTGTCTGTATTTTGGAACAATTGTTTTTTCCAGTTCTTCTGTGTCAGAAATAATTTTTTCTTTATGCTCTTGAAGAATAGCATTAATATCAGTAAACTCATGCTTTTTATGCCAACCCATCAAGCACTGAAGACATATTGGTATTTTACAGTCTTTGCAATACGTCTCACATTGGTATTTCTTGTGTGTAAGACATGATGGAAGAATAACCGCTTGTTCTTTTTTGGAAGTATATTCTACAACTTCATGTCTTCTTGATTTATCTGCCATATGTTTTGGTATGCATGATAGGCAGAGGTCAACGTGACAAAGATTGCAATGATGTTCAACAGGGTTTGAGCAACAATCCAGAGCGAATTACGTCCTGTCCTTGGGCGGTAGCCAGACCTATTGTGATGCCTAGGATTAGAATAAAATCATATTTACCTGGTTGAAGTACACGGCAATGATGCCATCATTGACATTCATAGAATTTTTAATTGTCATATTGATGCATATGCATAAATAAACACTCGATAATGTTGTACCATAAGCAAGTCAGTCATACAAATTCACAAAATAAAAAAAATTATCTATTAAGAAGTTAAAAGAAATAAGAAGATATTTTCAATGCTGTACATGAAAAAGTTTTTAAAATTTTACATTATTGGTTCAGCATTTAATCATTGACTTAATAACAAAACATACTTACCTTTGACTGTCAATTCTCTATAAAATTCAACATTTTTTTAACTTTTGTTTTAAGCTGGTGTAATGAATTTTCTAGATCAATATACAGTCTTTTCTACCTTCTCGTGGTAGTCAGTGGATTTAAATTTTCAAAGCTTAAAACTGGGTCATCATTAAAGCTATATAGATAAGAAAAGTAATTTGAGTTAGTTAGTCATGCATAAATCAGACCTTTAAAAATGGTTTGTTCCCTATATAAAAGTTTGTTTGTTTAACTCCTTTTAGCTCACCTGAGCCAAAAGCTCAAGTGAGTTTTTCAGATCAAAATTTGTCTGTTGTCTGTTGTCATTGTCGTCTCTTTCTTGTCATAAACTTTTCACATTTTTTTTTCTTCTCAAGAACCACTTGGCCAATTTTAACCAAACTTAACACAGAATGTCCTTTGGTAAAGGGGATTCAAAATTATTCAAATGAAGGGTTACACACTCTTATAAGGGGAGATAATTTTAGAAATAAGTAATGAAAAAATGGTGGTGTATTTAAAAAATCTCCTCAAGAAAAAAGTTTAAAAGTTTGTAGAAAAGATGCAACTTATGTGAAACATTCTTTGACATAATGCCATTCAATTTTGTTGATACAGTGACCCCCATGGGGGTGATGCCAGTAGAAATATATAGGAAATATCTTTAAAAATCTTCTTCTGAAGAACAGAAAAGCCATTATTGTTGATATTTATATGGAAGCATCCTAGGTAGTGTAGATTCAAGCTTGTTCATACATGTAGCTGGAGAACTGTTGCATTATGGTTTTATATTTTTAAAATTAGACTGAGTCTTTGATTATAAGGTTATTATAGATCCTGTTGTGCACAAAGGTGCAATTAAAGGTGCAAGATTTTTTGTGCACAGTTAGGAACTATTCTCCACTTTTCTTCAGTGGTTAATCAGCATCTTTTAGATTCCTTAAGATTTGATATTTTTTGATGAAATACAAAGTGTATGTTTATTATTTTTTTTGATAATATCATTCCAGGCAGTTAAAAGCCTGCAACAGCCGAGTCCACGATTGAAACTTTGAACCAGCAGCTTGCTGAGATGGGGGCATCAGACAGTCTCAACAGAGCTAGAGTTGAGCATGAGCGAGTTTTGTCAGGAGTTCAGCAGAGAGAGACATGACAAGGAGGTCAAAGTTCTCAAAGAAAAGATTGAGAATCTCACTGATAAACTCAATGATTTGGTAATTATTTTACTTCTGCAAACATAAGGGGGGAAAACTGAGAAATTGAAAAATTAGTTTGTTATAAGATATTATTTTAGACTAACTAGAAGTTCCTTTAATACTGTAAATCACTTTTTATTCGCGAGAACTTTATTTTCGCGTAATTACGCGAGACAGTGTGCTCGCGAAAATAAATTCTCGCATATAATAATATTCCTTAAGAATATATAGAGCAATAACCACAATTCGCGAAAATTTTGTCTCACTAATCAAGAGTTAATGATTAACTCGCGAAAATAAGGTGTCGCGAAAATTTAGTGATCTACAGTATATACATGTATTACAAGTGTGTGAATAAAGACTGGAACATGATTTCTTAATCCTGTGAAATTAAGAAAAATAAAATAAACTAAGTTTTTCTCAACTTTTTAAATAGCAGACTGGCACATAACGTAACTATGCAATCCGTGATCATTTTAGATTAATATGGGTTATTCTCTTACATAAGCTAGACTCAAAAATTAAATTCAAATATTCATTTTTTACAGAATGCAGAGAACTCTACTTTGAGACAGAAACTAAACGAGAGTTATAAAGAAGCAGAGAACTCACAGATCTCACGAGCCGAGACCATCAATCGTCTGACCCGCAGCCTGGAAGATTCCCAGAAACAATGCAGGATGCTCCTGGGAGTCAGGTATGCAAAGAAAAGAAAAGTTCAATAAAGATAAGGTATATTATTAAGCATTTATTTTGAGAAGGAACCTTGTTTTGTTAATTAAATATTGCTTTGAGTATCTGATAAACACTCTGATTCTTCCATTGAATTTATTTAATGGTCATGAAGATAATAGGCAATGTGAATTATAGTGCATTTTTTGAGGAAAAAAGAATGTTGATAATTTCTCCCTTGTAGCCTCTTCACATGAAGCAAGTCAATTGAAGATCCAGCTGCAGCAGTGTACAGCATCTAAAAAAATCGCTGATGAAATGATTCTCTCTTACCAGGTAACTATCAACATGACAACGTCTCCTATTCCCTCCCTTTACATTTTTATGGCGTCGGGCTTGCCCGATCGTCATCTAGCGATCAGTCAGGTTTACGCGACCGCACGTGTCAGTGGTAGCTCCACAATAGAAATAGCAACAGCTGTAAACCAATTTCTTTTAAAACGTTCACAATAGAATAATACATGTGTAGCTTGAATATAAGATTAAATCAATTGTATCTTCAATTAATACTACTACAAAACAACGATATTATGTTTAATTTTTACACAAGAAAAACGTTATGGTTGTTGCGGATGAATTTCTACTGAGAGGGTGCGTCGAATGACATGAATCACATTTTGGGACAGATTACTGTAATACAAACAATCTTAAATACGGTAAAATAAACACGAATACAACAAGACTATAAAGATTGAATTTCTTAATCTTAGCTTTACTTTTACGATCTCCAATCCAATTTTAGCCGAACAACCTACGATATTGACCAATAATGCCAGTATTACTGTATTTATCCATTTCCTCCATTTGTTTACCGCGCCTTATCGTAAGTCGATTGTACTTGTAACATTAGAGTCATGGTTGTAGTTAAGATGCAATCACTATACAACAGAACAACACTCTGACAATGGCAATTAATTAAAAAAATTTATGAAACCCTTCATATGTCTTCGATTGACTGAAAAGAAATTAGATTGATATAGAGGATGGACATTTCTGACGATGTCTGGTCAATTCGAACCCTGACTCATTCGGACCAGGACACAAGGCTATCAGGCCATATACTGTATTTGTGTTAAGACTATTTTTTTTAATTTTATTATTATGTTACTGGAGTCACTCACTTGACCTATTTGCAGATCTTTTGAAATTGTTTTTCTTGTTCGACGCCATTGAAGCCTTTCAGGCTTTTGATTTTTTTAACATTAACAGCCAGTTTGATTTTTGTATTTTTTTATCAATGGATTTATGATCTAATGAAACCAGGGCCCCAAGACCATGAACTGAGAATAGACTTAAGT
>NW_026938198.1:0-11807 GCF_032062105.1 Saccostrea cuccullata
ATCGTGGACCAGCACGATTTTTGATTATTCGTAAACAATCGCACAGCATTCCACTGCACTCGTACTCATATTCGTAGTAAATCTTCGAAGTTGGTGCGACAATCGCGGAACTTCGTGTCTTCCACAGTCGGGGTCCTGGGTTATTTCGAGTTTCCTTCGAGTTGTGCGAGTGTCTCTCGAGTTACCGCGAGTGTCCTACGAGATACTGCAGTGTTTTCGAATTGATAAGAACATAGTACGATTTTCCCCGCGAATATGATACGAAAAAGGATGATTAATGGCAAGTGCTGTACGAAAACTGTGCGATTGAACTACGAGTTAATACGATGTAGGCAGACGGTGTCTGATGTTAACAATGTCAAAATCAAAATAATGCCTACAATATGGGAAAGAAGCTTAGAAAAGTGAAATAAACTGAAAATACATGTGTAACAGATTCTATAAACACCGCATACAAAAAACATATGAAGAGATTAAACATAATAAAAAGTTCCACACTGTAGTTTTTACCATGATCAAATAACATAACTATGATGTTTAATAATTTAGAAAAATTTCCCTTTTACTCCATATATGCATTCCATTACATGTATATTCGTAAGAAATCGCCATTAGTTGTGGGCATATCGTGTATGTAACGTGGCAAAGCGTAGTCCTTCGTACGGGTGTCGTATGTAACCGCGTTTAATCCTTCATAATCGTAGAAATATCGTAACCAGTTCGTAACGCTGTTGTCTCAGTTCGTACTTCAATCGTACAAAGCTCGTAGTCTGTCACACAGATATCGTAGACACACCATTCTAGCAGCAAAATATTCCACACGCTGTAGAAAAATCGCAAGATAAACCTGGCGATGAATGGCGATTTTCAACTTTTATTAATTCGTGGGTAATCGTAGCATAAATCGTGACAGTGTGACACGACCTTAGTCGGAAAAAAACAAAATATAATGTAAAATTATACACTATTTTCTTAAAATGCAATTGAATTTTTCTGTTTCTGCGCATAGGGATTGCTAATTTAGCGTTTATCCAAATTATTTAAGCTAATTTGGAGGTAATTTGGATCTCCAAATTGAGACACTCTGAACAATTGGTAGTTTTTTAGTGTTAATCACTTCGGACTTATATGTCACTTTTAACAAAAATAAAGGAAATATATATATTATACAGCTACACAAAAATATTTTGCATAGCGGTTTTCTGTACAACAAAGCGTGCATTTGCATGTATGATTAATATAAATATTTTGAGGTTGCCGAGGAAAATGCGTTAAAAGGAAAATAAAGTATTTAGATCCGACATAGGAAATATTATTGGGTTGCAATAAACGCTAGTTAGCGGTAATAAATCTGATCTGTATTTCAAGTATTCTGTACAATTCAATAAAAGTGGCACTCGTTCTCTACTCTATCTCTAGGAAAAAATACATAAATATACTGCACGTGATTATTACTGACTGTGGATAAGAAAGGGGGGGTTCTTAGTGATTATACCCGTTTGTGGGGCACTGTATTCAAGTTTATAACGGATTGCACGTGATTAAAACCGATTGTGGGTACTGTTATATGTTATTAATGAATTGTGGGACAAATATATTGCAAGTGGTTAAAACTATGGGTCACTGTATATATGTATATATAACAATTGTGGGATAAATATCCCATGAGATTATACATGATTGTGGGACACTCTATGTATAATAAATGTAATGATTATCGCTGTTTGGGGGTCACAATATACATGTATATATATATATATAACATCTTGGGGCATTTTATTGCATAAATAATATTGTGAGAGAGTATATCCCTAGAATATATAGTAAAGATTCTTATAAATAATGTATCGTGTGAATCATTATTTGATATGATCCGAAAGTATTTATAAAGTAATACTGAAAATTTTATGGAATAAATATATTGCATGTGATTAAAACTGGTTGTGAGTTACTTTTTATAAATATAAAATGAATTGTGGGATAAATTATCGCACGTGATTATAACTGACTGTGGGTCAATGTTTATATATTATAAGAATTTTTGGATAAATAATACAGAAATTGTTTATCATAGCGGCATGTGTTATCATACAATACAATCATATCAGAAACATTTAAATTTTATACAAATATTCAAACACCCACCCCTCGGACATATATATCACATTAAACAAAAAATAAAGGAAATAAATAAACCGCCACACAAACATTTTGTGCATAGCGGTTTTCTGTAAACAAAGCTTGCATTTGCATGCATGATTAATATAAATATTTTGAGATGTGCCTTGGAAAATGCGTTAAAAGGACAATAAAAGTATTTAGATCCGACTTAGAAAATGTTGGGTTGCAATAAACGCTAGTTAATAAATCTGATCTCTATTTCGAGTATTCTGTACAATTTAATAAAAAGTGGCAACTCGTTCTCAACTTTAAATTTAGAACAAAAAATTCATAAATATATTACTGATTGTGGATCATTGTATGTATGTATATACAAAATGGGGGGAGGGGTGTAATGTAGTGATTATACCATTTGTGGTTCACTGCATATATATGTATATACATTGTATGTTAATAATGCATTGTTGGATTAATATATTGCAGGTAGTTAAAACTGTGGGTCACTGTTTATATCATTTTGTATTAAAAATTGTGGGATGAATATACCGCATGTGATTATACATGATTGTGGGACACTTTTGTATAATAAATGTAGTGATCATCGCTGTTTGTGGGTCACTATATATATCTTGTTGGGCATTCATTGTATGAATTACATTGCGGGGAGAATATCCATGGAATATCTTGTTAAGATTCTTATAAATAATGTATCGCAGTAAATCATTATTTAATATGAAAATTTTATATTGAAATCCGCGAAACTGTTCTTAATGGTTTATTCTACTTTGTACATAAGTAAATATACATACATGAATATATTTATTGATATTTTATAAAACATTAATTTTAATGTCTTTTCATTGTGAATTACAGCAAATAATATAATTATATAGCATAAAAAAATATTGCGGGTCATAGAATTAATATATGAAGTGCATTGTGCGATGTATATAGTTTATCCCCAAAAGCTCTATATATATCAATTTTTGACCCACAATTATATACAATATTTATAATATTAACTCAAAAATTATATTTTATATTATATAAGGACCATATATAACGCCTAAATCATGAATATGGCATAGCTATGCAATGTAGAAATGCGAGATCCCACAAACCAGCTTAGAAGCTCGGTGCCCACAAACAACCTCATATACCTATATATATATATATATATATATATATATATATATATATATATATATATATATATATTTTATTACTTTAGACCAAGGATGCTACAGATTATTGAAAAAAAATCCTTTCTAGTTTTAAATACTAAGAAAGAACAGGATGTATAATGTTTATTATAGTGTTTTCAATATAATCATTTTATTTTTTTAGTTTAAAATTTTATTTCCAGTAGTTAAATTGCTATATTTTTAACTATAACTTAACTCTAGATACAATTCTTTTTTTGATTTTGGCATAGATATATTGATGCATACCTATACTGATGTCATTTACAATTTATGAAACATGAATACACATGAATTTTTGTAAAGATGTTATTTCTGTTTAAATTGACAGCATAATTATCAAAAATAAAAAAAAAATCTTAGCATCAGATCTCTTTTTTAAAATAATATATTTATGTTCATGGTTTATAAATTGCAGGACTTTTATAAAAGTTATTACTTTGATATGCCTTTGTACAATTTTAGGTACAGATCAGCCAAGCACAGTTTTAATAGCAATAACAATTTTTATTGCTTTTGTACTAGTATTGCAGTATTGTATATAAGACGAAGTGGTATGTATTTATCAAAGCTAATCTCCTCTAATATTCTCAAAACTGCTTTTTAAATTTTAATTTCAGTTTTAAGAATTATTATAGAAATATATCTGTTTTAAAACCTTTTTTGAATAGAATTATGCATCGATAGAAAAATATATTTTCTTTTAAAAAAAAAAACAAATACAAAGAACTATAAATGAGGAAATCCAAGATGATGAAAAGTGGGTTTATGAGCTACAGAATATATGACGTTTACCGTAGACCTTTTCCTTTGAATTTTTATAAATATTTTATTGTTTCAAACTTTGTTTTTCTTTTTAAGATATGCGTTTCAAAAGGTTTTCAAAAATAGTACATCTTTTATATTGAAATTTTAATAATAATATAATCTGACCAGCTGCTTTTGTCTGAAAATACATAATTTGTTTAAATTCTCATATCTCTATAGACATGTATTTTTTTAATAAACATTTTTGGACATTCCTAAGAAGTTGATAAATAAAAACATTCAATTCGATGCTTTCAAACAAATATTTCAAACATATTAATTTACATTTAATTCGCTAATGATAATGTTTTTATATTTACGGGGGGGGGGGTGTAATTTAAAATCTATTTGTCTATATTTTTAAAATCTTAATCTTAATTTTTTTAAACAAAAAAAATTTAAAAATAAGGAATATAAATGTCACTACCATTAATAAAGTTTTCCCTTAGATGATAAAGTTTTTTCCCCCATGATTTTCAGAGAGTTGTCTTTCATTTTATATCAAGATGTCTACAAACCATTTTTTTTTATTTTAAGAATGAAATGCTTTTTGTATATTTACATTTTTTTCAAAATCTTACATAATTGGTATGATTTTATGAACTTAAAAGGCTCTAAAAAAGTTCTAGAGTAAAATTTTATCGGAAACGTTGGTTTTTTTATACTTACATGTAAGGACAGATGATAAAAACAAACTTTTTTTTAGGAATTATTATCATGAGTCAAAGTTTTAGAAAACTGGAATATTCTTTGATATTTTCCAAATATATTTGGGGGAAAGTAAACCAATAAAAGCAGGTGATCTTCCTGAGAAAAAGCAAAATGGTAAAGACGAGCCTAGATCAAATAGGCTTATTTTACTATTTTGCTTTTAGCTGGCATGGTACATTGTTTAAAACCAAGATAACATTTTCGGAAATTTTTTTCATCTTTAAATCTTTACTAAGTGTGATTCGTCCATATTTGTAATTTTTTTTAAATATCAACTGATATTTTCAAAGCCTCATTTCTTTTATGCACGAAAATACAACAGGTTATTGATTAATTCAAGTTCTTTATTGACTTTGAGCTTTAAACTCATCAGTATGATTAAATGTGTTATGATTAAATGTAGTATTAGTTCACTCGTGCTCCTTTAAAAAACTTTTTGAAGAAAAAGAGGGTTAATTCATGAAAATTGAATGATTCTACTATGATTACTTAGCTGTGTACCTTTGGGAATGGAAGGTATTTCATTCTCAAGTCTAAAGAGGAAAGAAATAAAAAATTTTTTTTTTTCAAATGACACAATGTTAAGTCTCCTAACAAAGTTTGTGTCATCTGTTTTTAACTATTACGTACCTATTACGTGTTACACACATGTAAAAGAAACATAAAGTTGTGCTGACTGGTCAAATCTAAGACATCTCTTTTCTAGAGGCGCATTAATGAATGTGTTAAGACACTAACATATGTAGCCAGTGATAATAAGAAGTAAAAATACTCAATAATTATTTTGATATTATAATTTTTATGTCGAAGTAAAGTAAGTTCCGGGGGTATTGAGCTTCTGTCCTTTCTTTTGTCTGTCTGTCTTTATGTCTGTCCGAAAAATCTTAAACCTTGATCAAAACTTGGACTAGGTAAGACTTGGCTTTCATATTTCACAGGTGTATTTCTTGTTACAACACTTCTTTTGGAACCCTTTGAATTTAATCTCATCTTTTTACCTTGGAGTTTGACACATTTTTACACCAATCCTAACATTTATTTTAGCAATAACTTTTTTACAGTTGGTGCTTTCATTTTTAGATATGTATTTTCTGTGACAAAACCATCCATAGAATACATACACCTTTGACCTTTTGTCCTTGCGCATGGAGATAGATCTACTTTTCAAAAACTTTAACATTAGCCATAACTTTTAAATGGTAAGGGGAGGGCTTTTATACTTCACATATGTGTTCCTTGTGACAAGACCTTACATTTGATACTTACATGTATCAAAAACTGTGATCTTTTGACTTTGCCATTAAAGTTTTTTATTTTATTTTTCAAAAGTTTAACATTGGCAAATACTTTTTAACGGGAAGGCTTTTTTTGATTCCCCTAATATGTTATCTTTCTTACAAAGCTTTTCCTTAGAGACCAGCAACCTTGACTCTTTGACATTGACCAAGGTGTCATACCTACCTTGAAAATAGTAATCTTGACCATACCCTTTAAACAGGTGGTACTATGGTTTCATTTCACATCTGTTTTTCTGTGAAAAGGTTTATTTCGGAGATCAACATGTTTGAATTCCATTGAGAAAATGTAACCTTTTCTATGTTACCATATGGGGCATCAGTGCTTAACAACTGCATCTTATTTTTTGCTTATTTTTTGAGAGGGCTTATATAGGCAATGTCTCCTGCCTATCCATTTTTCAATATCAGAAAATAAATAATTATTTAATGATTTTGATTTATTTCATTTGTGTGCCCTTGTATTTAGAGATTTGGAGTACATATTTTTTTTCCCCATATTCACTGTGGTTTGTTGTTAATCTGTTTTCTGTTCAACTTTTGAATAGGTGGTGCTAAGGGCTGCACATATGTATTTCTTGTGACAAGATCTTTCATTCGATACCAACTACTTTGATCTTTGACTTTGACCTAGGAGTTTGAAATACTTTTAAAATAAACTTAACTTTGCATGGCCATGACATTTGAAAGTTAAGGCTAATGTTTTATTTTATACTTCACATATCTTATTCTTGTAACGAGATCATTTAGATAAAACAACTTTGACCCTTTGACCATGACCTTAAAATTTGACCTACTTAAAAAATGTAAACCTGGGCCATAACTTTTGAAAGGTTTTGACTCGGGCTTTTGTCTTTTATAGTTGTCCTTTTGATTGATTAATTGATTGTATATTGTTTAACCTCTCTCGAGAATTTTTCACTCATATGGAGATGTCACCGTATGCCGGTGAAGGACTTCAAATTTTGACCTTTACTCGGCACTCAGGTACATTGAGCAGTAAGGGATCTTGATTGTGCCAACGCTTGCCCACAAGGGGCCTAGGTTTTTTAGGTCTTGTCACAAGGGCCCGCAACTTTCACTTCAAAGTGCCAAGCGCATGGTGAAGTAACAGTTTCTACCCATTTTTTGTCGATTTAGGTCAGTCGCGGCAGAGATTCGAACTCACGACCTCCCAATCACGGAGCAAGCGCTCTACTGACTGAGCTACCCTGAACGGTTTGTCCTTGTGGAAAGACTTTTATGTTACCAACACTTTTACCTTAAGCTACTTTAAAAAAAATATATGAATAAACACTTTAAATTTGGCCATAACTTCTGAACAGGTTGTTTAAATCTTTGGTATATCACAAGTGTGTATGTATTTCTTGTGGGAAAACCTTTTTTATATATCAATATTTTTGATTTGCATTTGCAAAACTTTAACCTTCGCTATAAGTTGTATATGTGGTATCAGTGCCTTATTTTATGATAAAAGGTTGCAAAACTATTATGATCTTCACATGTAATTTGTTTTTTATCGAAATTTGCCAATGTTAGATAATTTGCTAATGATAGATAGAAAGATAAGTGTTTTTTTTTTTTTGCTAATATATGTTGTTTACATTAATATGCAGTTTTAATTTTCATGTACATTGTGATGATAGAAATATTCCCCCCAATCATTTTTTCGATTATTAAAAGTTAAAACGTATGTTACGATATCAATTGTTGTTTTTATTTCCGTCTGTGCAAATACACATGCATCATTCTGCTGTCTACGACCAGAGAATAGGATCTCAATCGCATCATCTCTGTTCTTTCCGTCATAGGTTGTATTTAACAACCCTGAATGTATTAACATCACAGTATGTTTAAAAAAATTTTACATTAATTGCCTGTTTATTCAAATATAGGATAGACTGAGTTAGAAGTTCCTACTTTAGTATATTTTAGGTTATAGCATCACATTTGATAAAGCTAAAGTCATATTTCACAGATAAAAGGTCTCCATGCATTTATTTCAAAGATCGTATAAAAGGAGGGTTGTCATGGCGTCTACCATTAATTAAGGTCGTTTTTTCCCCCAATCGGAAAGGCCCAAAAGTTGCGATTGCTTTGGGTCTATGCACCGCGAGCTTTATAAATCAATTTAATATAAGGCGAAAATTTGATCCAAAAAACTCACTTACACGTAGTTATACTAAAAAGGGTTTTTTTTTTTAAAAGGTAAATCACTCTCGTATGAGATATTGCTTTTAAAAACTCTAAAAAATAGAAACGGTAGCAAAATCATAAAAAAAAATTGAAAACTAGGCGATTAATGGACTGTGTCTTATAAAACAAACATTTTATATATTTATCATACATTGTAAGTAACTATACATGTGTTCATGTACCTCTGCCTGAAAAGCGTGGGAAGTTAATGTTAAAGATCGATGCCAACTTTTTCTTCCTTATAACTTTGGTATACCCACATTTCATCTGCAATTTTTCTTATACAAGATCAATAGATTTACCTCAAAGAAAATAATAATTGACATTAAAATTCTTTCCATAACATGGGTGGTACCATATTCCCACAAATCTACGTATACCATTGAATAAAATCTCAGAGAATTTTCAGAGAATCTTTATACCCTTTTTTACCGTCACGTACGGAACCCCACTCAGTTGAACGTTCGCTTCGTGTTTGGAATAAAAATAAAATAATGGAATAAAATAAAAACTTTAAAAGTACATTACTGCACTGGCAGCTTAAAATTATTCATAAACCCAAATAGGTAATAACGCGCACGTACAAAAAGAGAAAGATTGTGGAACTGGAAGTTATTGAAGAAAGGGTACATTCTCTGAGAAGGGGTCTCAAATAAAATTGAACAGATATATCTCTGACTCCGGTAATAAGGTGTACATGTATGAAGGTTTCCACTGGACAAAGACGCCAATTCTGTGGTTCATTATTCTAGATGATGCTGAAAGCGCAACCTGAAAAAAAATGGTAGGAGAGGATTAAATCCCTTTGTCAATTTTCAAAATGTAAAACAAGTTAATAATTTCATATACAGAAAAGTATAGAACAGTGTGATTGATATGTCAGGTGCGGTTAAAGGTATAAAACTCCTTTTTTCTGATATCTCAGTTTTATAATTTTTAACACTTTTTTCTAAGTTTATAATAATTTAGATTTTTAATTCACCTGAACCGAAGCCTCAAGTAAGCTTTTTGATCGAATTTTGTCCGTTTTTTGACGTTGTTGTCATTGTTGCCGTGGTTGTTGTTGTCGTTGTTTTTTAAACTTTTCACATTTTTATCTTCTTCTCAAGAGCCACTAGGCCAATTCAACCAAACTTGCCACAAAGTGTCCTTGGGCCAAGTGAATTCAAGATCATTCAAATGAAAGTTTCTCCAAAGGGAGATAACTTTTAATTACTGATAATTTAAAGGTATCATTTAAAAGTCTTCTTTTCAAAAACAAGGGGGCCAGGAAAGATTAAATTTTGGTGGAATCATGGTCTGGTAGTGAAAATTTTATTTCACATCATTACCCCCGGGGATAGGGTTGGGCCTCTATGAAGATCAAAGTTTAACATAAGAAATTAAAAACTTTTTTAAAAATCTTCTCAAGCCCAGTGGGCCGGGAAAAGATAAATTGAAAGGTAATCGATATGGCCCCGGGCCTCTTATTTTAAAATGATTTTGGTAATTTCATTCTTCAGAGCCGAAAAAAAAAAGATTTGTAAACTGCATCTGTGTTTATGTTTTCATGGTTCAACTCACATTTATGGATCCGGACATGTTTTGGGTTAAAAAATAAAGATTTGTTTAAAAATTGTACAGCTACAATTTGAACAGTTTGACATTCTTCCATCTTTAATTAAAAAAAACAAAACAAAGGAGTTCATCGTACGTTTCACAAATTTTTTTAAAAATATTTTTTCAATAGAAATGAAAAAGTATTTTGCCACTACAGTGTAGTACCATGCGAATTTATATCAGCAGTTTCCTGTTGGTAAGTTCGGAAAAAGTGTTAATTTTAGTTCTTTGTCAGTGGTGCACATTCAAAGATCAATTTAATGTGCAAGGTCATCATTGACCAAAATAAATGGCTTTATTGTCATTTAAATTTTATCCTGCTCATATAAATTCTTAATTTTCAATTTTGCTGGACATCGTTATCTTTTACACGGAGAGTATTTTAATTTTTTTTTTTTTTTGCCTCAAAAAGGTTTTTTTTTGCTTTATAACATTATATTTTCAACTTAAGTGCATAAAAGTCAAAATACAATGCTTATGGTTGGGATATTACCTCATTTATCTTTGAAGAGCCTTAAAAAAATCTTAATATTGTTTAGATAGTCATGATCTATGATTTAATTATTACTGAAAAAAAAAGAATTTATTTGAAGAGACTGGAAATTATGCAAGCAATTGATACATAAAGATATTGTCATTTGTTCTTGAAAACATTCTTTGTGTGCAATATTATTTTTAAGGCAAATAAGCAATGTAATTTAAACAGATAAGTAAAATGAAAAAAAAAAACACCAAATCTCAAGAGGGTCATTTTAACTTAACGATAAAAGATGGATTATAATTCTTAATATTATATAGGTAATTATTTTGTAGTTTTCATTGGTTGAAAGCACGTCACGAGATATTCCTCCTTTTGTGATATCAATGCCAAAGCACGCCCGCAAAAAATAATATGGCACGACACGCCGTTCGGTTGCACTAAAGTTACGTAATATGTTTCCTCATAATATAAGAAGAGTAAATTTAAACCCATTGTGATGTAATGACGGTAAAGTCTGTTCAGTTATGGCTGTTTCGTAACTATTATGGACTTCAGTTAAGGGTCAATATTATACAATTAATTTTTTAGGTCAACTGGTGAAGTGAGGACCCGAGACCTTGCCCACGAGGTGACCTGGCTTGACCGAGGCCCTGTAGGGCCGAAGTCAGGGCAGCTCAACGAGTGGGGCCCGGTCACGGGTTTTTTTCACCATGTTGAACTCACAAGGGGTAATCATCTGTTTTATTACACCGATATTTATTAAAAAGTATAAATCTCTAACCGTAATCAATTCTTTCTTTGATCGGAATCGGGATTCCTTCACTCCGTATAGTAAAGTTGTTTACATAAACTTTATCAAACGTCTGCAAGTGTGTATGTTTTTGATCTTGATTTCCGATTAAAACAATATTTGGTTATAGCGACATATAGTGTTATAACTAGAGATTACTTTTCCTCTACACAGTCAAAATTAACACAGAATTCAACTCTTTAAAGAGCCATTCACACGTTGAACTAAATTGTAACGGTATTTTGAAATGAGTAAACCGTTTAAGTTAACGAATAAATTAAAGCATATTCTGTATGGTAATGCAAAACAGACCAAGTAAAATTCTGAAATATGTTGTTTTTCTCGAATAATTACTATTTATGCATTAATTTCACTCAAAAAAGAATTTTTTATTAAGAGGTTATTATTTAGCGGTCATTAATTATAATGACCGGGTCATTATATCCACGTGCAATGATTCCTGGGGTCATTATTCAGGTAAACAGTACCATTTGGAGTCATTGTTGTGTTTTAATTTTTTCTTTCCAGCCAATCAAATTCGAGTTTTATCAATAAAGGATAATAAGTGGTTATAAAAACTCATAGCAATTGATATTTACCTCAGA
>NW_026938199.1:0-115060 GCF_032062105.1 Saccostrea cuccullata
ATTTTGATTGTACTTTGTCTCGGTAAAATACAATCATGTATAAAATATGCGTTGCCTTTTTTGTAAAACTATTCAATAAAGATGCACAGTTACAGCTACAGTTGCGAATATTGGAAAACTAAATATGATATAAGCCTTGCCTTTTTAGTAAAACTATTAAATGGAGATGCACAGCTACAGTTGTGAATATTGCGAAATGATTTCCAATCAATGGCCACACTGTTCATCTCAAACAAAAGCAAGTCCAAGCTTAGCTGCTCCCTCCCCACTGAGCACATACTGGAGTCAAGGGAACCAGTTTCTATACCTGTCCGTTGGGTATTTAGGTCACCATGACCCGATCTAGACAACTGTGAACTGGACTCATCGAACCCCGATTCATTATCACTCTTGAGGTCGATGAGATCATTTATGTCTTTTGATTTGATGTTTTGTTCCAGTTTAGTATCACATTCTCCGTTGACTGTAATTTTCTCGGATTTCTCTGTCAGGCAATTCTCCACGGATTCCTTGAGATTATCCAGAGACTCCATAGATAATCCGCCATTCAGTTTTTTCTGTATCACATCCTCGGATTTCCCCAACAGCTGACAGATCTGTGTCACTCTCTACAAAAAGAAAACCTCACTTCAAATAAATACAGTAGAAATCGTTTAAAAGGTGCTCCACTAATTCTAAACTGAACCTTTGCTGAACTGAAGAAATGCATTTAGAATTTGGGGAATTAAAAATTTGACGATTTCCTCATTTTAGAAATTTGATTAAAGGAAACATGAATGGTTTGATATGTACACGTATTAACAAGACTGAGAAAAGTGACAAAAGGAAACTTTGACTAAATTTTAAATTCATCGGTCAATTTCATTTTTGATTCTTTATCACCAAAGATCATAATTTACAGTGTTGTAATTAAAATCTGATGAAAATGTGAACAACTCCCAGTTTAAGAAAACACTCTTATGACATTCTTCTCCTATGATAACATTCCTCCACTGAGTTTGTGAGATCTCCACTGAGCCCCCCCCCCCTCCCATCACATGTCTTTGCTTACATTCCCTCTATCTCTGTCTTGACCTTCTCTAGTAGACTGATGTGGTCTTCCAGTGAATCTGAGTGATCTTACCTTCTCTAGTAGACTGATGTGGTCTTCCAGTGAATCTGAGTGATCTTACCTTCTCTAGTAGACTGATGTGGTCCTCTAGTGAATCTGAGTGATCTTACCTTCTCCAGTAGACTGATGTGGTCCTTTAGTGATTACTTACCTTCTCTAGTAGACTGATGTGGTCCTCTAGTGAGTCTAAGTGATCTTACCTTCTCTAGTAGACTGATGTGGTCCTCTAGTGATTACTTACCTTCTCTAGTAGACTGATGTGGTCCTCTAGTGAGTCTAAGTGATCTTACCTTCTCCAGTAGACTGATGTGGTCCTCTAGTGATTACTTACCTTCTCTAGTAGACTGATGTGGTCCTCTAGTGAGTCTAAGTGATCTTACCTTCTCCAGTAGACTGATGTGGTCCTTTAGTGATTACTTACCTTCTCTAGTAGACTGATGTGGTCCTCTAGTGAATCTGAGTGATCTTACCTTCTCTAGTAGACTGATGTGGTCCTCTAGTGAGTCTGAGTGATCTTACCTTCTCTAGTAGACTGATGTGGTCCTCTAGTGAATCTGAGTGATCTTACCTTCTCTAGTAGACTGATGTGGTCCTCTAGTGAGTCTGAGTGATCTTACCTTCTCTAGTAGACTGATGTGGTCCTCTAGTGAATCTCTTACCTTCTCTAGAGTGATCTTACCTTCTCCAGTAGACTGATGTGGTCCTCTAGTGAGTCTGAGTGATCTTACCTTCTCTAGTAGACTGATGTGATCCTCTAGTGAATCTGAGTGATCTTACCTTCTCTAGTAGACTGATGTGTTCCTCTATTGAGTCTGAGTGATCTTACCTTCTGTATTATTCTGATGTGGTTCTTTAGTGAGTCTGAGTGAGTGATCTTACCTTCTCTAGTAGACTGATGTGTGGTCCTCTAGTGATGTGGTCTGAGTGATCTTACCTTCTCTAGTAGACTGATGTGGTCCTCTAGTGAGTCTGAGTGATCTTACCTTCTCTAGTAGACTGATGTGGTCCTCTAGTGAGTCTGAGTGATCTTACCTTCTCTAGTAGACTGATGTGGTCCTCTAGTGAGTCTGAGTGATCTTACCTTTTCTAGTAGACTGATGTGATCCTCTAGTGAGTCTGAGTGATCTTACCTTCTCTAGTAGACTGATGTGGTCTTCCAGTGAATCTGAGTGATCTTACCTTCTCTAGTAGACTGATGTGATCCTCTAGTGAGTCTGAGTGATCTTACCTTCTCTAGTAGACTGATGTGGTCCTCTAGTGAGTCTGAGTGATCTTACCTTCTCTAGTAGACTGATGTGGTCCTCTAGTGAGTCTGAGTGATCTTACCTTCTCTAGTAGACTGATGTGGTCTTCCAGTGAATCTGAGTGATCTTTGGCAGCACTCTAGTGAATCTGAGTGATCTTACCTTCTCTAGTAACTGATGTGGTCCTCTAGTGAGTCTGAGTGATCTTACCTTCTCTAGTAGACTGATGTGGTCCTCTAGTGAGTCTGAGTGATCTTACCTTCTCAAAATCTAGTGAAAAATAGTAGACATGTGGTCCTCTAGTGAGTCAGTGATCTTACCTTCTTAGTAGACTGATGTGGTCCTCTAGTGAGTCTAGTGAACCTTCTCTAGTAGACATGTGAAATAATAAGATCTTAAGGCAAGTGGTCATCTATACATAGTAGACTGATGTGATCCTCTAGTGAGATGTGAAAGTGTGTGGTCCTCTAGTGAGTCTGAGTGATCTTACCTTCTCTAGTAGACTGATGTGGTCCTCTAGTGAGTCTGAGTGATCTTACCTTCTCTAGTAGACTGATGTGTGTGAGTCTGAGTGATCTTACCTTTCTTAGACTGATGTGGACAATCTGGGAGCTGGAGTTGAGTGTGACCTTCTCTGTAGGATGTGGTCCTCAGTGAAGTGATCTTACCTTCTCTAGTAGACAACTCTGAGTGGTAGCTGATGTGGTTGGGTGAGTGATCTTACCTTCTTGTAGACTGATGTGGTCCTCAAAGTGTCTTACCTTCTCTAGTAGACTCCTCTAGTGAGTCTGAGTGACCTTCTTAGGTGATATGGTAGGTTGGGTCACAGTTTTACATGAGTCTGAGTGATCTTAACCTCTAGAGCTGGGTTAGGTGACCTTCTCTAGTAGACTGATGTATCCTGTAGGTTGGGTCACAGTTTTATACTGATGTGACAACCTGGGAGCTGGGTTAGTGTGATCTGTAGGTGGGTCAGTTTCTAGTAGACTGATTGACAACTCTAGGAGCTGGGGTTGGGTGATATTGTAGGTTGGGTCACAGTTTTACTTACTCTTGAGGTTCTGGGATCTGCTGGGTGACATTGATGTGGTCCTCTAGTGAGGGTGGGGGATGGGTCTAGTGAGTCTGAGTGATCTTACCTTCTCTAGTAGACTGATGTGGTCTTCCAGTGAATCTGAGTGATCTTTGGCAGCACTCAGAATGTCTGCAATCTGTTCTCTGGGATGAAGCCCCACATCATACCGGTGTTCCAAGTGAAAAATAACTCTCTAGAACTAACATGAAATAATAAGTTTGGGTCACAGAGATGTGAAAGTGTTTTTACTTGGGTTAGGTGATAGTGTGGGGTAGGTCACATTTTTACTTGACAATCTGGGAGCTGGAGTTAGGTGATCTTGTAGGTTGGGTCAAAGTTTTACATACTTGACAACCTGGGAGCTGGGGTTGGGTGATATGGTAGGTTGGGTCACAGTTTTACATACTTGACAACCTGGGAGCTGGGTTAGGTGATATTGTAGGTTGGGTCACAGTTTTACATACTTGACAACCTGGGAGCTGGAGTTAGGTGATATTGTAGGTTGGGTCACAGTTTTACTTACTCTTGAGGTTCTGGGATCTGCTGGGTGACAGGTCAACGACTTACTTACTTTACATTCTGAGAGCTTGGGTGGGTTAAGTAATAGGGGGTCACAGCTGGTGCAAAGTGAGAGTGTGGGGATGAGGGGGAGGGAGGGGGGTGTCACCGTTTTACTTACTTGACATTCTGAGAGCTGGTGTTTGGTGATAAAGTAGGATGGGTCACCTCATACTCTTTCTTGTAGAGAGGATTCAGGAATTCTGACATGTGCTTCTTCATATGGCCCCACAAGGAATAGGTTCTCTCACTCAATCTACAGCAAAAATCATTGAAGATAAATTTACAGTAAGTTGATCAAAATATTTGATATAATTAGAGTGAGATGACCATTGGTTTTCACAGATCCAATGTGTAAGGATATGCATAACAAAAATTCATTGTTCATTTCATCAGGATGATTTCATATAAGGGAAATTTGAAATTTGAAGTCTTGGTTCAGGGTCTGTAAAATTCTTTTAACATTAAAGTACAATACGAAAATTTTTCCCTATCCCTCTCTCAAATTTCAAAAAATATGACATGGTTGAACTGCTTTTTTTTGGGGGGTATAAAAAGTGAATTAATAATGATTTAGAAATACAAATGTATGTTTAAATATTTTTACAGTTGATATGCTCTGAGCAATATGTTAAATGCTCTTTTAGAAATTTCATTGAAAGTTTACTTTCATATATGACAGAGAGAAAATAGATGTACAACAGACAATGTAAAACCCTGTACAAAAATGAAACTATCTAACTCTGACAACTTACCTCAGATCCAGTCTGTCCTTTTCACAGTTCCCTATAAATGTTCCAAACTGACATGAGTATACATGGTCATGGATGGTCAGAAGGAATCGTTCGTTGAACTGGAATGCACAGGGGTACTGCTGCATTAATTGCCAAACGGCCTCCACGAACTGCGTAAACACTGGCGACGTCTCCTTATTGTCCGGCGTCTCCAGGAAACCGCAGCGATCTGTGAACTTATGGCCAAATGACAACCACTCCTTCTCTATCAGCGCCTACAGAGGATTATACATTTCTAATATATTGAAGCTTATTAACATTCCATTTTTACTGCATTTTTACTTCACTCTTTCATAAATTCTGTACAATTACAAATCATGGTCTAGCATTAGACTAGTATATCTGAAACCTATAGGCCTGGTCTTGCATCAAATACTGGTTCAGCATTAGACTTGTCAGAGAACTCATACCTGAAAACCCTGGGTAGCTATCTGGATTAATCAGAGAACCTCTCTATCTGAAAGCAGTGGGCTGACCTATGGCAGGTGGAAAGTAAAAGACAAGTCCTTGACTTACCTGGAATCCCTGGGCTGTCCTGTAGTAAGGGTCCAGCATCAGACTTGACAAGGAGCAGGTCTGAGCTGTTCTGTCCCAGCCATCAGAACAGTGGACCAGAACACTCTGCCCGTTCTTCACTGCCTGAAATAAACAACCAATAAACAAAAAATAAATAAACAAATAAACAACCAATAAACAACATATAAACAACAAACATCTTCACTGCCTGAAATAAACTACAAATAAACAACAAATATCTTCACAGTCTGAAATAAACAACAAGTTTGATATAACTTGGGTTTTATCTCCCCTAATTCAACAATAACTAACATATACCTCTCATTCTAATTTTCACTAATCTCAGATTATTTAAGGAATCACTGTCTAGTTAGTAAAGTATGCCAGGGCATCAACAATAGTGGAAAACATGGGATAATTGCATAATGCGTGAACGATAGTGGGAAACATGCTATGAACACTGAGTTGCCTAGACTTACCTCTGCTATGAACACTGAGGTGTCTACACATACCCCTGATATAAACACTGATGTGTCTAATACATACCTCTGCTATGAACACTGAGGTGCCTAGACTTACCTCTGCTATGAACACTGAGGTGTCTAGAACAGACTTGATGTGTTTGAGCCAGCTGCTTGTCTCCAGTCCTTGGAGAAATGCTGACATGGAAGGGTTCTTCATCTCACACACTGAAACACAGATAAACAGATATATACAACAGAGTGGATATAAGATTTCTTACTTCTCATTGGTTTTGAATAATTAGTCCTTTTGTTTTGCTGCTTATTACTGACACATATTTCAATGATGATTTAAAATGAAGTTTCTTTTTATTATAAGATTACCTCATTTGTCATGACTACCTGTAATTTCTGTTTCATACAGGTTTTATCACCTCATTCATTTTTACATAGTTACTTTCAAATTTTCATATATTTGATATATGCAATTCACTAGTTTTTTTTCAACAGATGCACTTTCCAGTAGTTTGAAATATTCTTTGATATTCATTCTGTACTTTTTTTAAATAAGATCAACTGATTTACCATCCTTCAGTTTGACCTACATACATACTGATATACTGTACAGTATTTATCTTACCGTCCAGTAGTTTTTGTAGACTGGCCCTCATGACGTGGATGTTCTCGATGCCACAGAACTGGAACTTGATGTCTGTGTAATGGTTGTCATTCTCGTAACCTTTCCCTGCCGCCTTGTTTGCCATGGCATTTATCTGTAACACAAAAACTAAATTAGTCTGCTTAGATAACCTGAAATTCTCCTCTGAATAACAAGTGTTATTCAATTGACCACCAAGGCAAAATATCAGTACAAAGGTGTGAAATGTTGGATGGTCTCATAAATACATCAGAGTCTCACCTTTGGCCTGGTATCCACGACGTACATGAACTCTGATTTAGGGTTGGGGTTGGATTTTAGAATGCAGTGTAGTAATTGTTCATCTTCCATACAGCGGGCTCGAAATCCAGAAAGAGGCTGACTGCATCGACAAATGGCTGCCTAGAAATAACAGCAGATAAATACAGTGTCAGTGTTCTCCTGTCTCTAAGTTTAACCTCAGTCTGTCATAGTTCAAGACAATAAAGTTGGGCTTTATATATAATGAAATACCGTATAAGTAGAATTTTTAGCGAGGATTTAATTTTGGCATTATTCGCTAAAATTAAAAATATCGCTAAAAATATTGCTAAAAAATAAACTTTAATTAAATTGTAATAGCTTCTTAAGTGAGGATTTTAAAATCGCTAAAATTACTTCTCGCTAAAAATAAAACACCATATTTTCAGGACAAATCGCTAAATTTGCGTCTCGCTAAAATTTCCACTTATACGGTATGACACATCTGGGTTTTACTGTGATTTGTTTATAAGCCTGGGGTTTACCTACCTGAGTTTTACTGTGAAAGTAAGATAAAACAGGAAGTCGTCCACGGCTGCGGAATTTAGAACTGCCGAGGATGATTGGTGTCGACGCTGAAGCCGGAACAAAGAGATGTCTGGGATAGGTATCACAAAGCTGTCAAAAAAATCAAATTACTGAAAGTACTGATACACAAATAAATCAACAAAGTCAATCACATAATAGTCAAAGATAACAAAGAGGTGTCTGAGATATGTATCACAAAGCTGTCAAAAAAATCAAAGTACTGAAAGTACTAATAGTGTCAACAAGTAAATCAACAAAGAAATGTCTGGGATATGTATCACAAAGCTGTCAAAAAATTCAAAGTATTGAAAGTACTGATTCGCAAATAAATCAACAAAGTCAGTCACATAATAGTCAAAGATAACAAAGAGGTGTCTGGGATATGTATCACAAAGCTGTCAACGAAATCAAAGTACTGAAAGTACTGATACTGTCAACAAAAATATAACACACAAATAAATCAACAAAGTCAGTCATATAATAGTGAAAGATAAGAAAGAGGTGTCAACGATATGTATCACAAAGCTGTCAACAAATTTAATTTAAAACAAGAGGCCCAGGGGCCACAGCGCTCACCTGAGCACATCAGCTAGGAAAAAACACATATCAGATCAGAACTGAAAGTTAACTTAAGTTGGGGGGGGCTTGAAGTTTAACCCCCAAGGGGATCATAATTTGAACGAACTAGAATCTACATTACCTGAGGATGATTCCATACAAATATAACTAATCCTGGCTTTGAAGTACTTGAAAAGAAGATTTAAAAAGGCTTCCCTATATATTTCTATGTAAAACTTTGGTCTGCCATTTTGGCCACGCCCTACCCCCAGGTAGGGCTGTCACGGTTCCAAAATTTTTCGGGTCGGGTCGGTTCTGATTTTTTAAAGTTCGGTTTCGGGTTTCTCGGGTCGGGTAGGTAATGGAAGAAAAGCTCATGATTTGTATTATTTCCACATTAAATCTTAGAAATTGCAACATTATAACTAGTTTAAAGTAGCCTCCTGACTAGACAACAATTGTACCAATTTATTTAAATCACCTTTCAGGGTTTCAGATTGAAATAATTTTTCAGTAACTATAGGACATCTGGCATATTTACCAGAAAAGTTATAGGCCATTCTGTCCTAAACTTCCTAAAATTATAGGCCAATAGAAAAGTTAAACTAACTCAGATTTCTGTCAGACTTTTACAAAATAGTCATTTTATTACATGAAATATTCAAATATGAATATTGACTTTCCTTTTAATAAGGTGGAAATATTATTTTGTTTTCGTTTAAAAAAAATTAATATATTGAAACAGAATGGGGATTGTTTTTTTTTAATTCCATTCAATGGGTATTTAACTTATATTAGTCCCACCTTTTCTTACTTGTACATGTATTTATTTCTTGGGAATATAATTTTTAAAAATAGTAATCCAAAAATAAGACTTGTATCTCTAATGATATTCAATGTATAATCACGTTTAAAGATTACCTAGACTAATTTTTTCCCTTTGTAAAACTTTGCAACATTGTCCGTTTCCTGCTATTAGTCCGACCCCATATTCAATCATGGCGGTAAAAAAACAACATGGTATGGTTTCCTTCGATGTTTTAAACACTCATCACTACTTTTATGCTCCTTGCAGATGGGTTTGGAAATAAAATTATAGAGTATTTTGTCAAGATCTATTTATACCAAAATGTCATTGGCTGATTGAATCGGCAGTTGCAGAAAGTAGAGAAAAACAATCGGATCTAAAGGGGGAAAAATATACGACTGGCCTTTACATACAGAAGATAATCGGCCATTCTGTCTGTTCAATGTCAAACTTACAGGCCAACATGGCAGGTAAATTTATTTTTTTTCCTGCCATTTCGAAATTTTATGACAATGTTCTAACAAATCTCTCTTTTTTGACGCCATTTTTATAGTAAAATCTACTCTGTTATACATATCGGACCCGAACCGAATTCCGGAAAAACGGAACCGTACCCGTCCCGAATTAATTGTTCCGCGGTTCCGGGTCATTTCGGGTACCCGTGACAGCCCTACCCCCAGGGGTCATGACTTGAACAAATTTAAATCTACATTACCTGAGGATGATTTCACATGAGTTTCATCTTTCCTGGCCCAGTGGTTCTTGAGAAGAAGATTTTTAAAGATTTTTCCTATATATTCCTATGTAAAACTTTGATTGGCCATTTTGGCCCAGCCCTACCCCCGGGGGTCATGACTTGAACAAATTTAAATCTACATTACCTGAGGATGATTTCACATGAGTTTCATCTTTCCTGGCCCAGTGGTTCTTGAGAAGAAGATTTTTAAAGATTTTTCCTATATATTTCTATGTAAAACTTCGATCGGCCATTTTGGCCCCGCCCTACCCCCGGGGGTCATGACTTGAACAAACTTGAATCTACACTACCTGAGGATGATTCCACATGAGTTTCATCTTTCCTGTTCAAGTGGTTCTTGAGAAGAAGATTTTTAAAGATTTTTCCTATTAATTCCTATGTAAAACTTTGATCGGCCATTTTGGCCCCGCCCTACCCCCGGGGGTCATGACTTGAACAAACTTGAATCTACACTACCTGAGGATGATTCCACATGAGTTTCATCTTTCCTGGCCCAGTGGTTCTTGAGAAGAAGATTTTTTAAAAATGCCAATAATTTTTCTCTAATTCATGATTATCTCCCCTTGGAAAAGGGCGTGGCCCTTCCTTTGAATAAACTTGAATCCCCTTCACCCAGGGATACTTTGTGCCAAGTTTGGTTGAAATTGGCCCAGTGGTTCTTGAGGAGGAGATGAAAATGTGAAAAGTTTACGACAACGACGACGACAACAACGACTACAATGACGACAGACAACAGACGAATTTTGATCAGAAAAGCTCACTTGAGCCTTCGGCTCAGGTGAGCTAAAAATATAACAAACAAACGTTTTATAAAGGTCAGTCAGATTAGGAATCAGATATTTTACTATATCATCATAACAAGTGCATATTATTGTACATCACATAGAGTGGATCATTTGTGAATTAAGACAATTATTGCCAAGACAGGTCAACATTTCATTCCTGAAGTGGTGAATTGCTCACCACAGAAGAAAGTTTTTCCTCTCCTTTGGCCATAAATATTCTTGTACGATTCTGTCATACAAATTTCTAACAGTTACTGTAATAATTGTACAACTGTCTAGTCATGCCTTCATTAATTTCTCTTCTGATTAGAGAGGGACCAATGTATACATGTAGTACCTCATTATTTTCATGTTAAAAATGGCCAGACTGAGTGTGTAGTACTTTGTTCATTTTTACTGAAATCACGGAATAGCAAGTGTATAGTACCTCATAATTGCTGTAAAGGTTATATAATAGCTAGGAGTGAAACAGTTCACCGCTGTATCAATTCAATGCAGTATTTTTTCTCGGTTCGATACACGGTACAAAATCTCTATTTTCGGTTCAGTTCGTTTTTGGTCGGGATCGTTATTCAGTCGGGTTTGGTATAAGGTATAAACATGCTCCTCCGTATAATTAGTTTTTAAAATGTAATTTTTTTGTGGACTAACAGTTTGTAAAATAATTTTTAACAGTCAAGTTAATCAAATTGATTGCTTCTATCCATTGCACATTAATTATTTGACTAGATTAAGTGAAAGGAAGCATAAAACAACAGTTGAATTTGTTTCCTTCTGTCGAAATGTATCGTTTTGAAAATAACCGAACCGAGACCAAATTTTACGATACGATGAAGGAGACATATTGTTTCACCCCTAAAAATAGCCAGAGTACAGTACCTCGCAATTTTTGTTTAGGTTATAATGACCAGTGTGCAGTACCTCGTAATTTTTGTTGAGGTTAGAGAGTGACTAAATACGGTACCACATAATTTTTGTTGAGGTTAGAGAGTGACTAAATACAGTACCTCGTAATTTTTGTTAAGGTTAGAGTGACCATTGAACAGTACCTAATTTTTGTTAAGGTTTGAGAGTGACCAGTGTGCAGTACCTCGTAATTTTTGTTGAGGTTGGAGAGGGACCAGTTCTGGTTAGGGACCCCCATCCTCAGATACTCAGACTGAGCATCGTACAGATCCCAGCCGTACGACTTCTCCATTCCATCCGCCGCAGAATAAACAAACGCATACAGCTTCTCTATGTCAGCTAAAAAGTAAAAAAAATGGATTCAGCAAAAAAAATTGACAAGAAAAGACAAATAAAAAAATATCAAATGTTAGAAGTATGATACCTGTACAAGTTCATCATCCATTTTTGGAAATAAATCTTTTTACAATCATCTTGTCAATGAAATATGTGCACTTTGGATAGATTCTTTAAATCTTTAATAAGAGAGCTTGAAATGTTATGTAAGCACTAATTTTACAGTTGACCTTATCAGAACAGCAGCTGACCTGGTCTGGAGAGTTCCTGTAAGGAGGTAAAAATGTCCTGGCAGTCTCTGTCTCTAGGAATCACAAAAGTAATACATCGGAAATCCTTACAGCGGATCTGTAGGGGGGATCCCCCGGCATTCAGGGGCTGCTTCTCTATATTGTACATGTGGGTGTGCAGGATCTATAAATAGAAATCCAGTACCGTACATGTGGGTGTGTAGGATCTATAAATAGAAATCCAGTACTGTACATGTGGGTGTGCAGGATCTATAAATAGATATCCATTAAAATCATCAACAAAGGGGAGTCAACTCTGATTTTTATTTATTAGGACCATTGGTCTGTAAGGTCTTTTGAGGGTCACTTTTTCTAAATACCCTAACACATATGCTATCATTATGTTACAAGAATGTATCTCCAGTTTGCCAACAGTAATCTGTATGGAAAAAATTAATGAATCTACAGTGGATAGCATAAATTCAGGGTTTCAAAATTGCACTTTGTCATGATTGCAAACTGTTAAAAGATGCACAGCTTTAACATACTTAAGGGCTAAAACTAAAAGCAATAAACAGAAATAACAGAAAACAAAATGTTTAGAATGAAATGGATTTCAATTTGGCACAATGCTTTTTCTTAGTGCAAATACTGAAGATGATGAAACACAAAAATTATAGCAGCTAAATTATATCAGTAAAGTACAAGCATAAAAGTATTTGTTCCCCAGGCTTATACTAGTGGATCACTGGACAAATATTGGTTCTTGAGTTCTGGTTTGAAAATAGAAATGTTTTTTTCCTCCTCATGATTGAGGAGAATGAATTATCAATATGACAGTAACAAATTGCTACACGATGCTGAACAAACAGTAAAACACAGGGCCTGAAGGTTCTTCTCTAACGCTATCTAATCATCACAGACCCATAAAAGTCCATTATTTGGCCCAACAATCACTCGCAAAATGCTGATAAAGAGAGAAATTCTCCGAGGAATAGTCCTGGATAAAAAATAATACCGAGCTTGAACACCTATTGAGAACGACCAAACTGGGGCTATTTCTTAAAAGTCAATACCAAGAGCTGGTTACTGCCTGAAACTTTATAGAAAATTTGTATCCAGAATAAAAATAACGGAGGTTGGAAATCGCTGGAGAGATATTCTACAGACAATCAAGGGTCTGTATGCTGCAGATAAGAAATTGATTTTATCATTTGGTAAAGCATTTAGAAACAATTACACATTGCATGACAAATACTGTGTAATATTACAGGCTTTTAAAACTTCAGACATCATTGCAGTCTTAATTTTCCTCCGGAAATTCCATCATAAATGACGAAATCACAAGACAAAACATTGCTATTATATATAGCCGTCATAATCACGATAATTATAGCGGATATTGATATTATTTTGTTTGACCTCAGTTAAACACTATGAGCTTCCTATCAGCTTCATCAATATCCAGTTCTTAATTTGTGATTTTATCTACTAAATCAGACCCAGTGATTATTTTATTTTACTTCGCTGGTTACCTGTGGAACTGTGATGGTTCTTCTCTGGCTTGCTTAACTGAGTCCTTTTTGTTGGGGGCCTTAAACTTAAAGCTTGTAAAAACCAATGCCTTGTTCATAAGGAGAGTTTAATAATTGCTCTTTTAAGTTTTATCCAGAGGAAATTGTAAGAGATGAACAGTTTTTTTTGTCATGGTCATTTTGCCATAATAATTTAGCAACACCTTATACAGATTCCCAAACTATAAATCACTGTTACATTGACTTCAGAGGTCAATATAAAAAACAAACTTGAATTATATGACCTTGACTCAAAGGGTCATGACAACAAACTTGTATCTCTGTGACCTTGACTTGACCTTATTACTGACAAAAATGAAGTTCTACAGCAGTTGTTTCTGTTCATCTCTGAAACAAAATTTGAATCAATGCTTGCATTTTAAAATTTGATCATTGTGCTAGCCTTGTTGTAGTATGTACACATGTAGAGGATATTGGACTTTAAAAACTTTTATTCTTATTTATATTAGATACATAGGTTCTAGATGAGATTTTGTTTATATTACTTGTATATCTTTCTTTATTTCATGATTTTTGCAGTTGAGAAGTAGACTTTGGACTTCTTTCCCTACATTTTTTTCTTTGACTGTTAATCTGTTTCCATCTGGCATATAGTTACTTTAAAATGTACAATTCTCTTTTCTGCCACTCAATGTCCAATATCAAAATTGCTGAATGCACTTTCTTCAGGGTTATAGTACAGTAAAACATAATCAATAGAAACCTTGGTATTATGAAAGAATCAATTTGGGAAACAACAAAAAGCAACTTTTAGGAGAAATATTCTAAAAGACAAGATTAAATCCAGCATATTCCAGATAAGCCGTGACATCCCCTGGTGATTCCTATGGTAATAGCAGATCTACAGCCCCATCCCTGCCTCTGCCGGCAATAAGACATGAAATATGTTTGCCTGATGGAAGAGTAAAATTAATCAAGCAAACACAACATGAAAATCTGATACAGGAAAGATTGCTTCTGTGGCCAAAGAAACACTGATATAGCTTTATTTTCTAATGAGAAAAGCATCATAAAGTGCCAAGAACTAAAGATGGCTTTTTATTAATACGAAAACTAATATCATGATTACAGAGGGTCTACAGAGAAATCAATAAATGGGGTACCCACAGTTTATTTGTTTGAACTTCTGGTACTTAGTCTCAGATGAGTTCCATACTTGCTACCTCAGTTACCATAGAAATTTGTGAGTCAGTGAACAGTGAACAAATGGAAGTGTTTTTGACTTGTTAGCCTGTTTTCAGTTTTTTGTCTTGGGGCCACAGGCCATGTTATTGTTTATACATTATGAGTACTGAGTAGAAAATGCCAATTGTAATTTGGTTACAATATGTGTTTAAAATAAACTTGCAGATAGTTAATCATCTGCTTGAAAAAGAACTTTCATTGGTGTATCAATGTACACAAAAACAATGGCACCAACTTTGTTTACATAACAAATATTTGTGAGCTCTGTATGTTGCTAAATATGACTTGACACCTCACACTGAAATTTTGGCTGGCCATTAAAAAATACTGAAGTCAAGTATTTTGAATAATAAAAATGGATAAATAAAATTTGACCAAATCTGTGTCCACGTCCCTTTAAACAGCTGCCACTAATAAAGGCCTACCACTGTGACAGTATAAGTAACTCACTGAAACAAGTCAGTCAATGTTACAAGTCAACCTGGATTTATATGATAAGTCTGCCACTGATACATGTCAACCATTGATATAATAAGTCAGTCAATGATACAAGTCAACCATTGATATAATAAGTCAGTCAATGATACAAGTCAACCATTGATATATTAAGTCTGTCAATGATACAAGTCAACCATTTATATAATAAGTCAGTCAATGATACAAGTCAACCATTGATATAATAAGTCAGTCAATGATACAAGTCAACCATTGATATATTAAGTCTGTCAATGATACAAGTCAACCATTTATATAATAAGTCAGTCAATGATACAAGTCAACCATTGATATAATAAGTCAGTCAATGATACAAGTCAACCATTGATATGATAAGTTTGTCAATGATACAAGTCAAACATTAATATTATAAGTCAGTCAATGATACAAGTCAACCATTGATATAATAAGTTTGTCAATGATACAAGTCAACCATTGATATAATAAGTCAGTCAATGATACAAGTCAGTCACTGATATAATAAGTCAGTCAATGATACAAGTCAGTCACTGATATAATAAGTCAGTCAATGATACATTAGTCAGTCACTGATATAATATTAATAAGTCTGCCACTGATACAAGTCAACCATTGATAGAATAAGTCAGTCAATGATACAAGTCAACCCTTGATATAATTAGTCTGCCACTGATATAAATCAACCATTGATCATAATTATATGTCAGCAACTGATATAAGTTTCAGAAATATAATTTTGTCCTTTTCTACTTAGGCCAGTCTAAACATCTAAAGCAGCAATCAGTCAGAGCATATAGCCTACTTAGGAAAATACACCCTGGCAAAGGTGACTCATTTGGAAGGGGTCCAATCCATTGGCTTTAGCCTGATCATCATTACTCTTGTAGAATGTTACCAAATATCTGTATTGATTTCACTAGCCCGCAGTTCTATTGATTTAAGATCTCTGTTTCTTTGTAGGCTGTAAGGTTAAAACACAGGAGATCACCAACAATCACAAGTAGTCAAAATCAGAATTGTGTATCCTATGTACAGACTGTGTGATAGTTTTATTATAGTCATCAGCTGATTCAGAAATATGACAATCTAGCATTTTTTTTTGTTATAGAGTCTCTTAAATGAAAAAAAGGAGACAGTAAAAAGTACAGGGTAATCAAGTTTATACCTCCACTGAAACAATACAAATCGTGAGTAGAGCAAACAACGACCTCTAAAAACATCAAAGGTCGGATCAGGTGCCATGGGAGAAAAAGCATCCCCTGTTGAGAGGTAATATTTGCTGCTATACAAAATTTACAAAAATACTGTATACAGGGAAATTTTCGCCCCAGTTTTATTTCCGCCCCTGCCTACCCTCATTTGGGCGAATTTAAAACAGGGTGAATTCAAAGAATACAATATAATTTCTTAAACAAAACTATGACTGGGCGAATTTAAAATGGGGCAAAATTGTTTGCAAGAGTGAAAGGGCGAAAATAAGACGGGGCAAAAATAACCCTGTATACAGTAACCCCTGGAAAACAAAATTAATTCCTTTTTATTTAATCGTGTTTCTTTAATTTGTAATGAAATCTTGCACATCTCAAAATCTCAATCCAAATTATACATTCCAATTGCATAAGAAGTCTGCTCATTTCCAGATGCCAAACTTTAACAGTATAATCAATTTTCTCTACGCTTCTCTTTGAACATAAAGATAGGCACTAATTGAATGAATCATTGAAACCCAGCATCGGATACACCAGCCATGTTTTTAAAACATGAAGAGAAAGTCAACTGTGTAAACGCCAATTTCTGTTTACAGATTATGGCCTAAGATTCCAATAAATAAAACCCCAGTCATGGATCATATTGATTGTATTGAACTTCTATCCTTTGAAGTTGGCAAATTCCTCTCAGATCAATCCAGTACTTTTTAAAAATATATTTTCACAAATCATCCAGAAGAAAAATTAATGCACAATGAAAATTCTATCAAATTAAACCAGAAAAACTCTCTGAACTCTAGTACTTTAAAAAGGTCAGTCAGGGCTGTATATAAATGAAACTGTAAAGCTCTGAAAACAGAAAAAGAAACCATAATCATTTTGGAGTATTTACTGTAAAAGACCAGCAGGTGTGTTGATTGAAACCATAACCATTTTCGAGTATTTACTGTAAAAGACCAGCAGGTGTGTTGATTGATAAATTAACCAAGACTATGTTCAGCATATTCTTTACTGTCACGTCACTAAATTATTTCTGTAAATTTTTAATAAGAGATGCAAAATAATAGCCTCTCATTTAGGAAATTAACCCAGTCTATAACTGTATGATTTATCTCTTACATAACATTGTAATTGATGAGTTATTGGTTTATATCATTTGTTGAGTGCTGAAAATTAGTTTTTGCACCTATTGGTTATGTGTTATGCTGGTTGTTTTATTGCTTTTGTAATTAAGTGAAGAGCATAAAGCTAATGTTTCAGGAAAAACAGTACAGATTTCAGGTGTAAAAATATAAGCAATATAAAGTTAAGGTTTCAGGTGTATCAGATTGTATAGGAGCTAAAACTCTGGTTTCATTGTGTTTAGCACTTCTATTTTTTAGATTATAAAGATTATATAAATGTGGTGCTGCAATCACCCAGAGAACCTTACGTCTCCTCCACCCAGGCCCCCCTCTATCCCTGTGACCTTTTCACTTACCAAGGTCTCCCTCTTCTCCACACTGTCCCATCCACAAAGATCATGAAGATTAGATGTGTCCTTACCCCCTCTCCCCCCCCCCCCCCCATCCCTGTGACCTTGTACTTACCCATGTCTCCCTCTTCCCAGCACTGTCTAACAAAGATCAGGTGAGCAGTGGTTTGATTACCTGAGACCTTTACCCCCTCCTCTCTATGCCCCTTCCCTCTATCCCCTCCCCTGTACTTACCCAGGTCTCCCTCTTCCCGACTCTGTCCACAAAGATCAGGTGAGTGGTATAATTACCTGAGATCTATACCCCCTCCCCTCTATCAGTGCTCCAAGTTGCGACTAAAACAGTCGCATCTGCGACCAAAAAATTAGTTTTGCGACTAGAAATTAAAACTAAGTCGCCTTTTCGCAACGTCCATCTTTTTATGATCGGGATCGAGATTTACGTTTTCAAGATTCTCTATCAAGACAATGTTTGAAGATTTACACTTTAACACACTTTACAAAGCGTCGTATGGAATTGGATCATATAATGTTATGACAGCATGCTGTAATAGTAAAGTTTGATAGAAGCAGAAACGTATATACATAACGTCTCTGAGAGAATGGCATCCAAACGTCGTAAACTTTCTAGAGTTTCTCTGACCTGGTTATTAAAGTATTTGGTCAATGGCTTGCATATCACAATTAATTAAGTGTTTTGGCGGCATTGATAACGACTGTGTTATCGGTAAGATACTTAGTAGTAAGTAAACAGGTAAACATGATAAACAATTGGCAAAGTCCTGTCTCAACAACTGTCTTTTTTTATTTTCTTTTGATTAAACTTCAATTCTAGGATCAGATTACGTGTGTTCTTCTGTGTACCATACAAAGGGTGGTTGTATTTAATAAAAATATATCCTTCAACTAGCAAAAGACTTCTAGTCACAGCAATCAATAATCTTTGATTTAATAAAAACATAACACATGTGGATGTTAGTTCATTGTTTTAATTGTGTTATTCACATGTTTTCATCATGGCGAGTGAAATATTTGTTAATGGCGACCAGAAATTCTGAAATGGCAACCAAAAAAAGTTTAAGGTCGCCATTTAGCGACCTTAAAGTACAGTACAGGCCACGAGTTTTCCGCATCGCTCGGTGGAAAAAACACCATGTGAAATGCTCTGTGTTACACCGTGTACACGGTGTAGCACGGTGTGTGTGGATTTGAAATATACAGGTAAGCACACTGGGTCGCACCGTGTCTAGAAAAATCTCAGCTAATGTCCTCCGTGTCGCACCTTCGCTCCGTGTTGCACTGCGTGTCCAGAAAATTCTCCTCCAAGCTGCACCGTGTAAATAGTATTACAGACAAAATCGTTTGTTTCTGATAAAAATTTTATAATAAATTTTGATGACAATTTATAACTTTGGTTTATGTATATATAATAATTGTTTTTATTCTACCAGATATTGGACTCTGAATGGCACGCATGATATTGAGATTAGATATTGGTAAAAAAAAGAAATTGAATGATTTTCATTTGAATTAACTGTGTGTTTAGAAATTTATATTTTAGTAAAATTATTCATTCACGTTACAAAATCAAAATCATGAATTTTATTTTAAAGGAATAATTTTTTAATCTCATGTGTTCATGTAACAAAGGAAGACGAAATGCCGTTGAGCTGCATTAATGTCACATACACTGTATAGTATAAAATCCGAGCTGTATTTATAATGTTGTTTTAACATGTATGTAGTACTAGTGTATGATCCAAGCATTATTATGTATATTCTTTATTGAAATACATTTATTTTGTTCATCTTGAATTATTCTGAATGTGGATGTGAAAATCGGCAGCAGAAACACGAAATTAATGCAATAATTTCAAAGCGTATTTCTCGTAACAGCAAACATAACATTATTTTCATAGAGTAGTGTTTACTATGTTTTTAAAATCCTTTCAGTGTAAGTAATTATTTTAAAAAGATTTTCTTTATTCTAATAAGTTTTTCTTTTCTTATAATGTGTATAAAAAGTAATACCAGAGAGAGAGAGAGAGAGAAAGAGAGACTCAAACAACCCCCCTCTAACATAGTCTGTACTTTTTTTTTTTTTTTTTTGATTCTTCGATTTATTTAAGTTACGGAGGTCACAACTAATCATTCTATAATTCTATTTAATTGCCACAACTTTTGTTCATATTCAACCAATTTAATGCAATCAATTCGTTCTCTGTATTTGCTGTACGCACAAAATCCTCGAGCATCACATGCCAATCAAATTCCCATGACGCTCGGTGACCTTGAAAGTCTGTTTACGCGGAAAGAATTTCTCTTGTGATTTGAAACAATCTTATGGTCAGTTCCGAGTTCACACCTGTTTAAAAAATATATTGGGCCAGGGGCGCCGTATGTTTATCACACCTTTCAAATTCTTTAGCTCTGACCACAGCAAGTGTATAACAAGTGTATAAGACACTCAACTGATATCACGCGAAATTCATCTTCCAGGTTTCACTACAACAACGATTATAAACTTACAAAGTCATGTACTTTGTTTATTTATTTATCCTTTTTCAGACACAAATAAGCATGTATCCCATCATGCCCATAGAATAAGATTTTAAAAAACATAACATAAATTTGCAGACTTCTGATAAAGTTTTAACCATCTGATTCGTATTGCTGTCTAGAAGGCGGGAGGGGGGAGACCATTTTTAAAAATAGCTAAATATCTTTATGTTTTCTCAAACCGTTTATTTTTTCTTTTCATTTTTCACACGATATCAAAGAGTAGAAATAATGTGCGAGTCTGATACGTATTTTTTTTCTAAATTATTCTAGACACAATACCTATATATATTATAATTTTAAATTCTTACCATATACAATTATTGCTGGTTTTTGAGGTCAATACAATGATTTAGCCATCTGAGGAGTACAATATTCACTGAGCCCGAAGGGCGAGGTGAATATTGTACTTCGAAGATGGCTAAATCATTGTATTGACAGAAAAAACAGCAATAATTGTTTTATTATATGATTCACTGATAAAATAATACAGCTCATTACTTGTTTGCATTTTATTAAGTCCTAGCCAAATACAAGAGAGAATCGGAATTAAAATGTGAATAAACCTTACCTGTCGTATCAATTTGAAATGTTTTTTTAAAATCAATTTTAGATGCCATGAAAGAAATATATAATGTCTGTCTTTTTTATAGGATAGATTTTGAAAGGAAGAAGTATTATCAGGGAAAACTGACAGCCAAAAAGTAAAAAACAAATTGTTGTTCAGTAAAAGTGTTGGAGGGGCAGTCCCTGCATCCCCTCTTACCACCCTCACCTAAGATATATATATTCGCTTATGTTTTGTTCACATGAAAATAAAAATCATAGTCGTTTAAATAGCTTTCTAAAACAATTTGTATCAATTTGGAATTTCCCAATCTATTTTTAGATCAATGTAGAGGAAATAAATCCTTGTATTGACCTGGAACGTCACGTGCAGGTCAATACAACGTAATATTTTTCTAACATAGTTGGATCTCAGCCAATCAGAGAGATGGAAATTATTCAATCATACAATAAAATAATTTATTTACTTAGTATAATCATGCATCTGATATGTACTACGTATAAATCCATACGTAGGAAAAAAGATCTTGTATTGATCAACAATTTAATTGAACACGATTAAAATCAAAATCAAATTCGAAAGTAGAGACAATAAAGTAATTCATTTAGGAAAGTGTTTTTCCTCTTAGTGTAATATAATAATAGTATATTGAACTTTTTTTTGACTAATATAATTAGGATTTAACTTAAAACGTAATTGTACATTTCTTTTTGCTGGACACGAGTACGTTGTTATAAAATTTTAAGGCATCTTATCACTTTAAACATCTGTATGCGATAAATTACCAATATTAATTTATGGAAAATTACAACAAATATTTGAAAAGAAAGTTGATTTAATTTTATTAAAAAAGGGCAATGAAAATGATTAAAATATTTATCATCAGAATTGTGACACACCGTGTTACACGGTGCACAGAAACACTGACTTCAAAGAAGCCGACAAGGTTCGAGGTCCACGCTTTAGCGTGGACTTGCGGTCCACGGGGCCCCATGTTTTTTGCGGAAAACTTGAGGCCTGTACTGTAAGTGGGACTTGGAGCACTGTCTATCCCCCCTCTACCCCTGAAGCCCTTTACTTACCCAGGTCTCCCTCTTCCCAGCACTGTCCACAAAGATCAGGTGAGTGGTGGTCAGGTAGAGGGTCCCCACCGCGGGATTTCGGGTACGAAACCTCTCCACCATCTTCACGTTGTCCACCTGCAGACAAACAAACAACAATAAATCTTAGGAATATGTCAATTAGATCTTCAGGATATTCTATTTATTATACCTCTATTGATAATACTCGAATTTGATTGGCTGGTAAGAAAACTTTAAAACACAACAATGACTCCAAATGGTACTGTTTACAGCAATAATGACCTAGGAATCATTGCACGTGGGATATAATGTCCCGGTCATTATAATTAATGACCCCTAAATAATGACCTCTTATTCAAAAATTCTTTTTTAAGTGAAGTTAATGCATAGAATAATAATTTTGCATTACTATACAGAATACGGCAAAATTTTATTGTTAACTTAAACGGTTTACTCATTTGAAAATATCATTTCAATTCAGTTCTGGAATGTATAAGCGGCTCTGTAAAGAGTTGAATTCTGTGTTAGATTTTGACTGGGTAGAGGAAAATTAATCATTAGTTATAACATGTATGTTGCTATCAACCAAATATTATTTTAATCAGTAAATCATGGTGCAAAAATTTAACTTACACGACTTGCAGATATCAATGTAAACAACTTCACTATACGGATTGTAGCGAATCCCGATCAAAGAAAGAATTGATGGTTAGAGATTCATACTTTTCAATGTATATCGGTGTAATAAAACAATTGATTACCCCTTTTGAGGTCAACATGGTGAACTGTGAAATAAGGACCCTCGACCTGGCCCACTCGATGACCTGCCCTGACCTTGGCCTCTAAGCGGCCTCGGTCAGGTCAGGTCACCTCGTCGGCCAGGTCGAGGGTCCTTATTTCACCATGTTGACCTCAAAAGGGGTAATTAATTGTATACTAATAAATAGCTGCAATTTACATGTAAGACCTATGTCAACAATTTCACAATGAAGCCAAAGACATAATGTGAAAAAAAAATTGGATCAAAAAAATTCAGCTTGTGAACTTGTTTTAAAATTTGCAAGAGAAATGCACATATTTTAATCTAAAAAAGGCTACCATTCAGACATTAAAATATGTTCAAAATATGAAGAATGACAGAGTCTGTTTAACTTTGGAGAAGGCCGGATCAAAGGCAGCTGTGTATAAAAGGATACCCTACACCAGTTTTAGTTTTAAGTGGCATAAGAATCATTGAAACAACAGTCAGACTATGGTAAAATGATTATACATATCCAAGAAAACCATAATTCCCAGACATCAGTGACCAATGATAAGCTGGCTTGGGTTGACAATGCCAAGATATCACCCTGTGTGTCATTGTGTTGATTTAAACAATGTGTAAATATCGATACAAAAAATAATTTTACTCTAAAACATCCTAAAACTGGAATCTGTGAACAACTACAATCATCAGTAGTATTACTGACAGAATTCAAGTACTTAAAATGACCAACAGGCTATATCCTTTAACATAAATACTAATGGATCAGAAAGAAAATATTCTAATTACTTTTTTTAGCCTGCTGAAAAATTAATCAACCTTTGTTGATGAACTCCTGTACTAGAGGTAAAAGATCAATGAGATGATATATACCTGCTTATTTATAGAGTCTTCCTTTAGGAGACCGAGATCTAATATATTCCCCATGTCCTGAAACAAAGTCTGAGCAAAACTCTCCAAATCATCCAGTTTCTCCTGTGTCCATTCCAGCACACTCATTAATGCACACTTAATCCGACCTCGGAACGTAACTTAATCCGACCTCGGAACGTAACTTAGTCCGACCTCGGAGTGTAACTTAGTATGACCCCAGAACGTTACTTAGACCTCTGAATGTTAGTGTTCCGATGTTTTGAATATTGACAATCTGTTGACTCTGTGAGAAATAGAAGTTTCCCAGTAGACCACGGCCTCACAAAGCAGTCTATCTTTATTAACCATGGGGCAATCACTCTACTCATAAATTATTGATTGCATTTGTTTTTAAAAATAAACCCCAGGGTATCAAATTCAAGTGCTAATACACCGAGATCAAAGCATGTCAGTGGAGGTTCTACTTCGTTAACCAATTGGACATTTACTGAAATAGTTCCTACCCCACAGTTCTACGACACATGAATCCGATCAATTATTGATGTGTTTTTCACAAAAATTCTCACTAAGTAAGTTTCCTCTAAGAATAATTTGGTCTCCCAATCAAAATGCAAACTTTAACAAAACGACAAAACTAATGGCTCACATATCCTACATCTCTCCAAAAACCAATGGAAAATACTAAAGCTTAATAACTATCTTGAACTTGTATGGTCTTCATATGTGTAACCCTCAGTATCAACTGGTATCAATGTCTAGAGATTTACATCCAATCCATGCAATGTGATCTCCTTCTCTACAGTTTTTATACTGAGATGGGACTCCGCTATGTATTGGTTGTCAATATGTGATGTATCAATTTGAAATTCTCCCTCCTCCCCAGCGAACTCAGTATTCCCAAATCAGAAATCGCTTTCCTTATTGCATTAAACACCTACACTGATTATTCAAATGAAATACTCCCTATTCCTCACTAGAAATCTAGATCCCAACTAAAATTAACCACTTCCAGTTCTAATTCAGACCCATTATTCTGAATTAATATAAAAATCCTTTTTCTATATATTTATTAATTAATTCTTCAAGTAAAATCCAGAGATTAACTCAAAATTAGTAATTCTGGTTCCTTATTTATTCCAGGTCCAACAACAAATCAGTGATCCTGATCCCAAACTTAAAGTCCAACGCCACATAAGAAGTCCTGCTCCCTAAGTTATTCCTACTCCCATTAGATACTTTAATCCCTTATATTTCTAATCCTAATTCCTTTCAATACAGCACTCCTCAAAAGTACAGCTAATCCCATCTTAATTAGGAGCAAGAATTCCATTTGTCATGTTCATAACTAGCTATTGATACTTTGAATTCTGTATTGACTGGAATTATCAGGTCTCTCTCAATACCCCTCATTAATTCTAGTCTCCAAAAGATACTGTAAATAAAGAGTGATGAGAGAAAAGTCTGCCAGACTTATTAACTAAAGCCGCCAAGGACAGACATAAGCATACAGAATATTGACATAATGGATACAATCTGAAACATTGTGTTTGGTACAGGAATTGTATACAGAACAATACAAACACTGAATAATTAATCATATTACTGTATAACACACAATAAGCATAAAGTCTGTGATGTATGACACTTTTTTTTTCCTAGTTTTTTTATGCAGTCAATTTAAAGTTGTTTTCTATTTCTTAACCATTAAAACAGGCATATTTTGTACTATCATCAATATTTGTGTTTTGAATGTTACAGAAAAATTAAGAGAAAAAAAAAACAAAATCAAGGATTTCAAAGGTTATCCTTAATTAATTAGCATCTCTGAGACAAGATCACATTCTGTGTAGTTACTCTCTTTAAAAATTTATGTTACAGATCCCTGATTAATCTCAAGTGGCTCATTAGGACAATCAATGTAAAATGTGTGATAACTTAATATCCGATATTGACCAAATAGGCAGGGTTTACAAAGTCATATAAGGATACATCAATACTTAGATCATGTAGATAATCCATTGTTGGCTATATCAATTTTGTCCAATGTGCATATTAAGGTTTTTGAATACAAGCTAGTTCGATCAATTTCTTCTTTTAATTTAATACTGTGATGTACTATGATGATGTTGTAAAATTAATTTAAATCAAATTTAATGTATAGAATAGAGGGATAAAAATTATTCATTTTATGGTCTTTGCAACCCAGGGACATTAGGATTAAGGATCACTATAACACTTACACAGGGACTTTAGGATTAAGGCTCTTTACAACCCAGGGACATTAGGATTAAGGGACTCTACAACCCTGGGACATTAGGATTAAGAATCTCTACAACCCAGGGACATTAGGATTAAGGGTCTCTACAACACAGGGAAATTAGGATTAAGGGAATCTACAACCCTGGGATATTAGTATTAACTAAAGGGTCTCTATAACACAGGGACATTAGGATTAACTAAAGGGTCTCTACAACACCGGGACATTAGGATTAAGGTTCTCTACAACCCAGGAACATTAGGATTAAAGATCTCTACACAACAGGGACATTAGGATTAACTAAAGGGTCTCTACAACACAGGGACATTAGGATTAAGAATCTCTACAACCCAGGAACATTAGGATTAAAAATCTCTACAAGACAGGGACATTAGGATTAACTTAAGGGTCTCTACAACTGAGGGACATTAGGATTAAGGCCATTAAACAATCAATGTATTATCATTTAAAACTATTCGAGTGAAAAATGTGATGAATCTTTTTTTCATGATTATAAATGATTAATTCTTTCCTTTAGCATGTTTAGCTTAAGACAACTATTGATTGGTAGTTAGTTTTTGGCAACTTTGAATTCAGAGAATAGCTGCCAATATCTGCAGGATTAAGTAAGATTATGAACACTGACAAGCAGACAAACTGTCTTCACATCTTACTGCAGGGCTCCTCATTGATTTCTTTTACTAAATCTGAAAATCGAATGCACATCTACTTTCTTAAAGAATACAGTTGAAGCTTGGACCATAAACAGTTATTAGTCAGAGTAATGGGATGTTTGCATGTCTCTTGCAGATGAGGGATTTCCCAGTCACTTAATGTAAAGCTGCTTCAAGTGTTAGTTACACAATCCAGGGCTCCAAATGAAATAGATACATCTATTGTTATACAAATACCACTACACCATAGAGGACCAATCAATCAGTAACCTAAATATAATCACTGGGTACTTAGTTTCAAAAAATTTCTCAACAAGAGGCCTATGGGCTTGAACAGTCACCTGAGCATCATGGGTTGTTTTTCAAGTTATGTCACCACTTTGGGCCCACCTGAATCTGGTTTAAGACTTAATACCAGATACATAGTTTGATGAGGACTCTTTAATCATTATACAACTTTCCTCTATGAAATCATGATTTAGATCTAGAGTACACAAAATAAGGAATGTAGTGTAATAAATTTCAATATATGAATAACTTGCATCCAGCTCAGGTAAACTTAAGAAGCTTAACATAAATCCTGACCATTTTCTTCTTCCCATTTTATCTAACTTTTAAGAGAAAATATGTTAACTTTTCATTTATTCTGGATTTTTTTTTTCACGTTTTAACAATTTTATTTTATAAAAACCAAGGTATCAGGTATTTGTAAAATCAACATCAGAACACTTCTGCCCATAAATTATCCTCATCTTCTAAATCAGATTAATTAAATATTTTATACATGATAATTTTTGGGTTTCGGTGACTTTAAAATCTATAATCTAGTGAGTGCATCATTCCTGCATTAAATAGATTTATTCATCACAGAAATGAAAAAAATTCTCTATCTGACAACACGATCAACAGTTATTGACACAAGTAATAGTCTGAAAATCACTGGACCAGCAGAACTTTATCATTAAACATGTTAAACCTGGATTAAAAACTCATTAATTTTGGTATAAATAAATAAATCACAGGTTCCGTCTACATTCAGTGGGACTGACTAAGCATCATTTTCATTGTTTACTGATCAATACAAGTTCAAGTTTAACACGTTTAAAGAGATTGAAACTGAAGTACCACTGAGCAGACAATGAAAGTAGACTCATGAACTTATTCCACTAAAGAACACTGCATGATGGAGATACATTTTCAACATGCATTATAATTATATAGAGGGACTTCCTCATTTTGTCCAAACACTGAGTACACTGCGGGAGTCAGGACAGATCTACTTAATAACAATATTCACATGATGCTGTCTGAAAGAAAAGACAAGTACTGAAATCTCTGTTTACTCGTTTAGCCAAATTTAATTCCGGAAATCTGTTAAGTGGTGCATGTGTCATCTCCCATCAAAACAGAGATAAAAAGTCAGATACTTAAAAAAGAAAAACTAAAGAAGGCATTTAGTAAAATGCAGTGTCAAATAGCAATTTATTTTTAGAAAAACAAAGTACTGTTACTTATCTTTTAATTAATGAGTGGGAATTTTAAATTGAAACTGTGTTTAAAGGCAGTGGAAGCAGAAAATGGTTTGGTTAGTGATAACATGATGACAAGCAGTTATTAGTTTAGAGTGCAGTCTCCTGCACAAGAAAGATAACTCTAACATTTCTCCTAACACTACTACATTTAACAGTCATTATGGGTTCTACATTAATGATAAATATATTAAGCATTTGTTAAGATGGTAGATATTAAGTGGAGAAATTTCCTAAAGGAAAATAATGGATAATGGATAAATAACCAGCTGAATAGTGTGCAAGATTTTTCCCTTTTCACTTGAGTGATTTAAATCTTACATCATAGTGCAGTGGGAGTGGGGACCAGTAAAGTCAAGTCTATCTCACTTACTAATTCTTCAAATTAATTCCACAGTAAGATTTATTTAATAGGTGTGGGGATTGCTATGAATAAGAATTAATGTTCAAAACACTAGGCATTGCACTGCAGCACCCCCCATCCCCCAATGTAATATGTAATTGTAAACAAGCAAGTGGAGCAGATGCCATAATCAAATCTGCATACAAATGTTAAAGGGTGATACGAATCATGCCACCCTCACAAAATGTTACTATTGTATAATTTTGTCTCGGTATGGCTATTTTGGATACAATAGATTTTGATAGACAGAAAAAAATTCAACCATTGTTTTTTTTTCTTTTACTTAATCTAGTCACAAAATTTAAGTGATTAGACTGTCAAAATTATTTTACAAACTATCAATGCACAAAATTTCATTTTTTTGTACTTAATTATACTGAGTAATGGTTTCTACCCGATTTATGCCAAACTCAAATGAATGATGATAACGAGGACAAAGGATTTTACATTTTTTTTAAAATCCTACATTGTTGCATATCAAAAGAAAGGGTTTTTAAAGACAAATTCAATGATGTATGTTTCTTTTGTCTAGGTTAAAAAATAAGGAAGTTATGGACATTTGAATTCATGACTGGCACGATTTTCATTCTGTCACCTGATAAAAAAGGAAGCGTCGACTGACATACATGGCCTAAAACTCAATCCCTGGACAAAAGATAGTCACAAACTTTCTCAAAATTATTTATTTCAGTACATTTAATACAATACAGTACATTACCGGTGATTTAGAAATATTGATGTAAATTACATCAATATTTCTAAATCACCAGCACTATAATCTTCTGAAAGTTTATAAGTGTAAATTGCAGGATCGAGGTCAAACTTAACGTTTGACCACTCTGGATAACCTGGAACCTGAAAAAAAGAAAAAAGTTTTGTAATAAATCTTGCTCAAATTATACATGTATTTAGTCAAACTGAATGAGAATGCAATGAGCGGTTGTATAATTTAATTTATTTCATGTAATTGTCATTTTGAAATAAAAATAATTGATAAATATCTCCCACATTATAATTAGTACAAGTTGTTTTTATTGCATTCCAGGACTAAGGCACACACATCAAGCAAGCAAAGCATACAGATATACAGTGTATTACAAAGAGTTTTAGTGCATCTACACTAAGAATATTATTTTACAAGTTGCATGCATATACCGGGTATTAGAAAGTACTAAATTACACTTCTACAAATAAAAGTCAGAGAAAAGGGAAAGGCTTACCTCCTCAACTTAAAATATGAATTTAAAACTGCATGTATAAACACTTGAGGCAATCAATTTGAATTTGACATTATAAACATATTTGAATTACACATAAATTTTGATTTTTTGAGTGAAATAAATACCTTTGATATAACAAATCCAGTCTCCCAGTGTTCACCCCCTTGACCCTCACTGAGAAACTTCATCCTAATTTTTCGACCAACGAAAATTGGATTATCCTCTTCTTCAGCAGAAGGTATGGAAAAGGCATGCCTAATCAAAACTTTCAGATTCTGCACAAGTTCATCCACTGTTAATAGCACTCTCTTCCCTCCCACATTCTTTGAGAATGAGTAAATGTTCTTATATTTATCATCTTTTAACTTTTGTTGCAGGACCTCTTTTCGGAACAATAGTTGGGCCTTTAGACCATCTTGTTTTTCCCTTTTAGTTTTACAAAGAGACAGATGATAATTTACTTGTTCTTCTGACTGCCATAAACCCCACTCCAACATTTTATTGGTGCAATTTTGAAGTTTTTGTAATCTATTTTGCTCCGTTATTTCAGCTGCTCTAAGCTTCTCAAGCACAATCTCTTTCCTTTTGGCTTCAATTTCTGCCTGTCTTCTTTTAAAATTTTCTCTCACAGTTTTCACATTAAGTCTTGCTGAAGCAATCAGCTTTTCCTTGTCTGTATGAGTTTCTAACCACTGTAAAGTTTTATTGTGACAGAACATAACAATGGCCTCCTTGGCTATTGTTGTGATGCTTGGTTTCTCTCTAAGGATTCTGTCCACATGTCCAAATATAGATTCTGAAAATTTATTGTGTTTAGGTACTGAACTTGTTCTCTCACGTGCCATATCTGATGGATTATCAAACATGCCTTCAAGGAAATCTCCAAAAAGTTTTTTCACAGTCACATTGATAGCAGTCAAAATTGACTTAAGTATCAAAACAACGAAATTATCATGAACCCATGGTTTCACAAGTGCTCGGTAAACTGCATCCTCTGTAAAGTGGCTAAAGGATAGCATAAGTCCTCCATCAATGAATGTTTCTGTGTTTTCAATACAATCATCTATAAAATTCACTATTTCTCTGTAATATTGTGCTGAATCCATGATATGTACATTTCTATCTTCCACAAGGCACCACAATGGAGTTGTTATGAAATAAGAGATAAGTCCAAGGGCTTTACAACCTGCTAGATACTCTGGTACTTCAATGTCAAATTTAATAGAACGTAATAGTCTATTCGAATTGTCTCCTCTCAAGTACTCCCTCACCTTCTCGTGCATGAAAAAAACATTTGATGCTGTTGAAAACAAAATATTAAATCTGTTTCCATGAAATCTTGGAATTGGTACACTTTTCAAATTATTCTCTTTCAAAAAGTCTTTCACAAATAAATTAAATTGTCCATAAGCGCCGCTTTTCTCATCCCCACCACATGAAAATCCCTTGCTCGTTGTCCTAATCAATCGGACGGCTCCTGCCTCTTGTTTTGTTCTAAACCCTGTATCGAAAGATGGTGCTCCTGACTCGAAAAGAATGTTTTCTGTTTCTAGGAGGGACTTCGAAGCTGCCTCAGCAATATGAACAAGGGCATGTAAGCCACAAAAAAAATTGGAAAGTCTACTTATAGATAATTGTTCATCCTGTGTCATCTGCAACCATGCATCTCCTAAATTTTCCATTAATACCATTTTTCGATACTCTTCCAGTAGTTCATTGAATTTTTTTTGGGTTGCAGCACGATCGGACATGGTTGACACAATACTTAACAAAATGTGTTTGCTAACTTCATTTTCACTGCAATTACTTGCCTCATTGATATCATCTAAGATATTATTCAAGGTGAATAGTGTGTCTGATCCAGATTTGGTGGCCATTTCTCTTAGCCCAAGTACCCACATCTTTCCATCTTTATCACTCAGGTGAAATCCTTCAATTTTTCTACCATATTTTGAAGTCTCATCACTCAACAAGCAAACATCTGATTTTTCTATTAAGTTTTCTGATAGTTGTTTCTGTGCTAATATCAGTCTTTGTATGTTCATATTGTTCACAGTTGACTTGCTTGGAAGTCTGTTTGCTTTAAGATTTGCCAATTTCAATACTGCTGCTATCACAGGTGACACATTACTTGTTGTAACATTGTGGTTAAGTAACTCATAAATACATTGGTTGGTTGAAGGTAGATATATTTTCGAATCTTCGTCAAATAAGATAACTTCATGATTGTCTAAAAGAATTTTTAGGTAATCATTTTCTTCTTTCAAGTCATTGATTTCTTTTTTTAAATCTTCGAGTGAACTTATTTTTTCATTAAATTCATCCTGAAGTTGATTTGATTTCCTCTGCTGTTGTTTCAACAAATCTTCTGCCCTCTGCCTTTGCACATTGTTATATGAACTTTGGGCTCGTATTCTTTTAATTGTATTTCTTTGTATCAACACTTGAGTTTTCAAATAAGAAATTTGTTTCTTTAAATTGGGCACCTCATTTCTGTAATTCTTAACCTTGTGTCTTAATTTACTTGTCTGCTGAGAATTTTTTTTTAATTCTTCATTTTCCACAGCAAGAGCTTTATTGTTATTTAAAGAGTCATTTAAGTCACAAGCTAATGATATTGCTACACTTTTTACAGTTGTTATATCTACACTGTCACAGTCCAGTACATGCGACTTCCTTTTTACTGGAAATTTAAGTGGTTTGGGAAAAGTATATTTTTCACAATTAAAAGAATTTAATTTTTCACTAAATCCTGTCTTTGATTTATTTTTCTTTATTTTTTTTAAATCGTTAAGAACTTTCTGAATGGATGATTCAATAGTTCTAGGAGCAATATCAGTTCCCGGTAAAAATGTAGATATCCATGCACAACATTCTGGTACACCATGTTCAGTAACCTTTCCAATAATATCTCCTTTTGTGATTTCTGACATACTGAGTAGTTACTTAATTTCAGTGCAGGATTCTGAGTAAAATGATATCACAGTTTGGCAGGAAAGGTCCTTCTTGTTTATTACTTTACAATTTGATCCTGTGAAAATGTTATCAGTAAGAATGTACATTGGAATATCTTGATCGGTATTAACACCTATCTTTGGTTTAAATGAAACACTTGAAAGTTTTGTGTTCGTTGATCGATCGATTTGAAACCCTTCAGGCAGATCCTCATCTGCTAATGTTGCACAATAGTAAAATGATTCAATGTCACAGATGATTTCTATTTCTTTCAAATAATCACTAGAGTCATTCAGATTAAGTGTTTGGGTGCACTTATTTTTCTTCGTACATGAGCCTGATTCTGTATCTGATAGATATTCCTAAAAAAATAATATTTCTTGCTCAAATGACTTTTGTGGATTAATAACCTTCCCTGTTTTAGAATTTTATTTTAGTGTATCAAAAATGCTAAAGATAAATACTTTGGATGATAATTACCAGTTCAACAAATACTAAGTAAACATCTACAAAACATGCATAATATATAGTCTCTAAGTATAAATTATGTTTACTTTAACAAGTTAGAATTAATGTGAGTGAATTAGTGAGGAAGAGACTACAGAAAGTCAAAATGCAGGTTATAAAGCAAGCAAGAAGCCACAAACTACACTTTATGTCACCAACATCAGGTACAAGATAAACAGTGGCCTGCAGTGAGTAGTGAAAATCCTTACCTTGTCCTTGTTACAACTTGTAGTTGTATTCTCCCTTTTCAACCGAGTCTTCTTGAAAACAGGGCTTTCTAGCAAAAAATATTTTTATTTTAAATATTAAATTTGTTTAAATTAAACATGGATAATTCTTATATAATATTATAAAATCTTTTTAACAATTTTAAATAAAATTGGTACCATAAAGATTGCAGGTAGTAGCTCTCCTTGTTCAATGTTGTACTTCATATTACAGTATATAATTTAAATATTGCATAAATAATTCAATAATTCCTCTATAATAAGATAATTTTGGCATAATTATATCAATATGATACTATATGATATTATAGAAATGAGTGACATACAAAATGCACTCTTCATAACTATATATTGTTCAATCAGTTGAAAATAATAAGGTAATTTAATGCTACAAATAAACCGGAAGTTAGCTAAGGGCGATAACTCCTGTGTTAAAAAATGGGGCCCAATACATTTTCTCTTGGCGCAAGAAAGCGCTTAAAAAATTAAGAATGGAAGGGTTTTAAAATTGTTTGTTTATTAATCCTACATCAAACTGAACATTCCCAAATCTTCCCAAACTCAAATCATTTCTCCTAAAAAGGTTCAAATGTCACCTATATTCACCTACATGTAAAATAAAACCTTTCAAAATTTGGCGAAATCTTCACTTACCACTACCATCTGCCATTTTCCACATTTCTGATGACGTATTACACATAAAAATCCACGTACAAATGAGCGAGAAATCACGTTATATGTCAGGTGACTCGAAACCGAAAGTAGAAATGGCGGTTTCCTTTTTCAGTAAACAAAACCGAAATCGGCAAAATCAACGCATGATTAAAAATACCAGTGAATTATTTAGAATTTTAATTTCATACGATATGGATTGTGGTAGGTTTAAATAAGAGAAAAAATATTTTAATGACCTTCTTGCTATATTTGTTGCAACGAAATTCAGCTTTTTTCCCCGTTCAGTTTACTATGTGACAGATACGAAAGTAAATATGGCGGATCCTTTGTCCTCGTTAATGATGAATCTGACCGAAAAACGATTCCAAACATAAAATAAAGATTTTGTACCGTGTATCAAACCCCCAATGATATTGCAGTGGATTGATACTGCGGTGAACCTTTTCACCCCTATGTACCATTGCTAGTTTTTATTTATAATGAATAATATAGTTTTTTTGCATAGAAATTATAACTGTAAATTTACAAACCTAAACTCAGTTGATGTTGCACTTACTGATGTTCACATCAAAGACAATTTAAAAATAAAAACACATTACATTATTTTCTCATTTACAAAGACAAAAGATTCTTCCTAAAATTCTGATCAGCTTGAATTGAGATATATCCAGATATCAAACTGATGTTGATAAGAATTATCAGTAGATGCAAACAACAGTTAACTCATCCAGTGGCATATGGCATAATAGCTCACACATTTCATTAAAATGCTTATACCTTTGGGGTTCGAATGGACTCCATGTCTTGGTTAATTAAAAAAACTGGACACAATTAAAATGAATAATTACAGCATTATGTATGTGTCAACACGCCATTGCTCCTCCTCCGGAAGTGATAATAACATTAATCTCTAATCAACTCGTCTTTATTTGTTTCGTCTGTAAAATCTTGTGAAAATGACAACAAACAAATGAACACTTCGAAACAAAGACAGTGTATTTAACATTTTCTTGTTCTTAATTTTTTTTAGCTTTCTTATTTAATTTTCTGGTTTTTCTTTTTTCTCTCTTCCCAATTCCTAGTACGAGTTCACCATTATCTTGAAATGCGCTCAACGAAAAATTGAAACGATGTTTGGTGCTTCAGGTGCTAAACCATCCGGGTAAAGCCACTTTAATTGTATTTCTGATAAAGTTATTCATATTATATTAAACCATGAATATTGTAGTAAACGATCACATTAAATATTTCTAATGTAGTTGACATTAAAACTAAATAAAAGGTGGAGTGTTGTCTCCGAATTTGGGTTATGAAAATTATCTCATCTTACCTTGTCTCATAGTACTCTTTTACTCACAGATTCTCATTTGGAGCCACGCCAGCCACATCAGCAGGAACAGGTCTGTTTTTATTTGTGTTCTGAAATTGGGGGCATTGGCCATGTATTTTGTATTTTTTAAGCAGCATGTGGGAACTCCCTAATCTAAAAATAGAATGCAATTTTATGTATTGAATTTATTGCATACATATATGCGCATTTGTGAACTTTATTCTGATGGCCAGTATAAGGATTTTACGAGTCGTTCCCTGTACACATGACCACAGTATAATGACTTCTTGTAAGTATGAATTAAAACTTGTTCCTTACATTCCTTACACCAAAGCCGTTTATAGCTTCTGTAGTAAACCTATTTCTCTTGAGACATTTGTTTTAATACAGAAGCTATAAATAGATTCCCTGAAACAAACAAGTTTTAATGAAATGGTGCAGGTGATGCGTATATGAGTTTAATTTATTTACAGGTGGATTTACTTTTGGGACACCCTCTACACAGGCTAGCCAGAATGTGACATTTGGTGGGACTGGACAGACCCCCGCCACCAGCGGCACCACTTCATTCAGCTTTGGAACCACCCCGTCATCCGCAGGTCAGTCACAGATAACGGTGACATCTGGCCACAGGTCAGTCAAGGATAGCATTATCACTAGAGACATAGTGTCTGGACAGTCAGAGGAATAGTGTCTGCGGAGCCAGATGTATAACAATGTCATCGTTATATTTTCATGTCAAACCTAACAACTCCATTAACTCTCTGTTTTTATCTACATTGCCATTGGTTGAGTTTCAGCTTCAGACCCCCTAGAATCTGTTTTTCTTTGCTCCAGTCATTCAAACACTATGCTTTAAACTTGAGTAAGATTCATCTTAGACCAATTTTTGTCCACTGTTGCTAAGTGCTGGATGTGATTTGAAATCAGTGGGGACGCAGTTTAATGCTGACACTACTATTTATAGGTATGGGAATCTTGTGATCTTTTTAGGCCACAGTAAAGTTCTATTTATGATGTTTTTCAACATTGAACCTGAATACTTTGTAGGTGGATTTAAGTTGGGAGGAACAACACCAGCCTTCCCTTCTACAAAGACCACCACACCCTCAACGGCGGGTAAGTCAGAGTCAATCAGACTAAACCAAAGACCACCACACCCTCAATGGCGTGTAAGTCTGATTCTAGACATTAATCCAAAGTTTTATCATCAACAACTGAATACCTGCAATTAGATTTTATACATTTATTTTCAGTTTGAATTGTAAATTTTTAGTTCATATCGACAGACAAGGGAAGAGCTGTGTTTATACATCTATTTTTGGTTTAAGGTTTTACATTGGGAGGAGCAGCGACACAGGCTGCGGGGTTTAGACTTGGAGCACCTGCAACCTCCACCCCACCTTTTCCTGGATCCACCACGACTGCTAGCACGGCTCCTACAGTGGGGTTTGCTCTACCTATACCCAGTACATCAGCAGGATTGGGAGGGGGACTGACTGGGGGGATACGACCCACACTTACCAGTACTTCATCCACTGCTGGAGGGTTCCCAGGGTTCAGCACTACCTCAGTGACCAAACCTACAGGTAATTACCAGTACTAACGCACAGGTTCTTCGTAGAACTAATGATTTTTTATGCATAATGTGGTTATATCTTTAGTTAGTAAACATGCTTTTAATTTAGGTCAGTAGATGATGATGAATAATTTACACCTCATATTTTCCTTTTCCCTGCATTACAGGATTACTAGGAGCCACCACCGCCACAGGCAGTATATTTGGGACCCAAGCTACCACATCACAGACTGTAGGCCTAGGAGGGGTGGATCCAAAAACTTCCACTGCTACTTCTGGTAAAAATACTCTAGCCATCCATAGTCTATGTTTTTCAAAGTATCATTTATAAATTCTGTTTATGTCATTGAGCAAAATAAAAAAACCAAATGAATGAAAATGATTTTTAGTAATCCCCTTATTTTACAGTTAAGGAGTTTTTATTGCAGTTTAAAATTATTCAATGTATTTGCTTGCAAAATGAGTAATTTTTTTTTTATTTCAGGTGGATTAACAGTAGATCCTAAAGCAGGGTATGTTTTTATAACCTTTTCAGAAGTTTGTTCCTTATTTAACATCATGTATGGCTTTGTGCCAGTCATCAAACTTATATGGCATAATCCTGTTATTAAGAATGTTAAAAGTTTGGTAACATCTGAAATGGATGAAAAAGGTATCTTTCACCAATTAATCAAAACCATTAATCAGAATTTCTAGAAGCTATCACAATCTGAAATACTTAGCTAAATGAATGATATGATTTGCAGAGATGGAAAAACTCTGAAGAAGAGTCAGATTCCTCCAGAAATTATGAAGACAGTAGAAGATTTCAAGTAGGTGATTTTTTTTATGGCCCCCCCTTGGCCTTCATAGAAGGGAGGGCATATTGCTTTGCTGCTGTCTGTCAGTCCACTTAGTTTCCATTCATTTTCTTCACAACCGTTGCCCATATGGAAATGAAATTTTGTATACAGATGAATATCTAGGTCAGGATTTGTTTGGGGTACGATCGCACCATTTTTGATAGAGATATGCCTCAGTCTTGGATTTGGAAAAATTCCAATTTTAGGGAGGGGGGCATAAGTGTTTTACAAACATCTCTTGTTCTAGTACAAATCTGACATCTGTACTTTCTATCCTGGTTCTTCATGCAGGATGCATATGACTTTCAGTACATTCAGTACCTTGATTTGGACTTATTTCTAGGACGTATGTTAAGGAGGAGAAGTCAGAACAGGAGGGGATTTCCCGGATGTCGTCTAAACCGATGTACAAAGTCCAGCAGGACGTGGCATCCCTCAAACAGCTCCTGTCTATTGTGTCTAACGGACTACAGAGGAATGCTTGTGCCGTGGAGAAACTAAAGAGAGAAATGACTCAGGTAAGATTTTGTCTATTGTGTCTAACGGATTACAGAGGAATGAATGTGTGCGCTGTGGAGAAACTAAAGAGAGAAATGACTCAGGTATTCTTTGTATGGAATAGGTAGACAAAATTGCTAGGGAATATCTCATGATATTTGGGTTAAATAGAACCAGGAAATGCATATGCTGTTCAGAAAACTTAATATATATATGTTTTTATCAAAATGCTGAATTACAGCTTTTTCAATGTAAATAGAAAAATTACATCATGTGTCAGAGTATTAAAAGATTTGAATAATGAGGAATTATTCAGTTGTATGCTACATGTACATTTAGCTTGTATGATTAATTCATTAATTACTACAGAATCTTTAGAGGATACCTGTTAGTTGAATGCTGTTTTAATTTTCTTTGGTAGGAACTAAAGAATGCAGAAATGGCACAGAGAACAAAGGACATCCCTGCAGGACTCCAGTATGAGAACACAGCTCCTACAGAGTGAGTATGGATAGTCAGGACCTGAAGCAAAATTGTTGATTATTGTCTTTCTTTAAGAAAAAAAATATAAAGTATGTTTAAAGGATTTTGTTATGTTTTGGTATAAAAAATGGATATAAATAAATAAGTGCTGGTTAAATTGTCCGATAGACCTAACTAAAGATTCTTGTATTACAGATATTTCCAGCAACTGGTGGAGGATTTTGAGACCCAGATGTTGACCTACAGGCAGCAAATAGAGACCCTGGAGGGACATCTTCACTCCATTAGTCAACCCAGTATATTATCACCAGAAGGTAAAGTAGATGCTATCAGTCAACCCAGTATATTGTCTCCAGAAGGTAAAGTAGATACTATCAGTCAACCCAGTATATTGTCACCAGAAGGTAAAGTAGAAACTAGCAGTCAACCCAGTGTATCGTCTCCAGAAGGTAAAGTAGATACTTTCAGTCATCCCAGTGTAAAATAGAACAGGAAAAACATGCAAAGCCGATCCACTTGGCTTGTGTATTATTGCTTAAAACAGCTGAACTTAATAATCAAAGAAATGATTTTACTTTTTAAATCAACTGACTCTTATTTTTGGAATTAATGTTGCATGGGTTGATTGCATGTACACATACTGTAGACGTAATTTTTTCCAAGGGGTCATAATTCAGTGGAATCGCAATTTCCATATATCGGGTAATCTGCGGGTTGAAAATTATGCAGATTTTTTTTAACCGTTACTATATGCCTTGCACTTTATATTAAGTACGCTTTGACAAATTTCCACGGAAAATTTGTGACTGTGTACGTAGCGTAAATTAATACCACACGGAAAAAAGTATTTCTACATTATATGTACAGTTTCTTTAGTCATGCATTGTTTTCGCAGTCTTTCAGGTGTAATGTTATTTTTTATGTACTTTTCAGAGCTGATTGATTTACTGAGGAAGCTACATGAAGCATTCATAGCTCTAGCAGCTCAGTTACATCAGGTCCATGAAGCAGTGAAGGTAAGGACACACAAATGTAATGATTGGCCTCAAAAAACATATCAAACCGAGTAAAGGTTTCTTTAATGGTAAGATTATGAAAAATTCATGAAACTTACAAAAGCTTTAAAAACAATAATGTTTCTCTGTCCTCCTCAAAGGTGCGTGCATTTCTTATTTCAATCTGAACGTTCAAAAACTTTACAGACCCAGAAGGAGCACTATTTAAACTATAGAAAAATTTTCCTTCATGACACAAAAAACATCTTTGAACGAGAGAAGAAGCCAGTGAAAGCGAAGGTCGTTGTCGACCACTTTGGTCCCAGTCCGTTCTCTGGCCTCTCTAATGCTGCTGCTGTTGCCATGGCGTCGGCCCTGACGAAGTCTCAGCAGCCAGCCAGTGCCCCTCCGGTTGCGAGACTGGGGGCCCTAGGACAGACACCAGGGGGGTTTGGTTCTACGGGACTGTTTGGCGCCACCACAACTACAGCTCCTGCATTTGGTAACTTCACTTACCTTCACTTCACTCTTCTTCTTCACTCAGTTTCTTCCATGACCACAAAATAACAGTTTCACTATCATAATTTAAATGTCTCATCATAGGCCCATCACTAAGCAAAATATTGATCTACATGCATATTACATAAATGTCTTTTAACATTTGTCCAGGATTTGGTTTAGGAGCCACAACTACAACAGCAGGATTTGGAGGTATGGATTTCTATTGGTTTTGTAGGATTAACATTGTATTGGGATTTAGTTTGTAGTGAAAAATCACTTGATTTGAATACACTCTGCACAGGCCTAATAGTGTGTAAAATGTACTAATTATCTTTTATCATTTATAATATCATTTAAATTACATGTACTCTACATTGTAAGAAAGTTTTAAAGTTTATTGACTACCTTCATATTTTATGAAACAAAACATGCTAGTCTGTTTAAATGTTACTGTTCAAATGAAAAATCACAACAAAAGTCTTGCTCTCAAATATAGGCTATGGTTTAATCTTTAATTTCCTTTTGTTCTATAAAGGGGAGATATATCATTTTTAATTCATCTTTAATACCAATATAATGTATATCTACACAAAAAGACACAGGGTAATCATCATTGATCTGTAATTAATGCCTGAATCAAACAATATGCTGCTTTTTAGCTAGTTTCAATCAGAGATTCTGAAATGATTTGAAAGGGAAATATTCTGTAGGAATCACAAGTTTTATTTCATTTCTTTCTTTATTCTGATGAAAAAGAATTGAAATAATCTCATGGTATGTGTTGAGAAGATTAAGAACAAATGGACACTTATTTTTCAGTCATTCCTTGTACATTCTTTAATATTATGTGTGATACTATAGCACTTTTCTTTATTGCTTTAATTTATAATGATCAGCATTATAATTATCCCTGGCTTATGCCTAATTTTAAAATTTATGTAAATTTTAGAGGTCTAGATTAACAGTTGTCCTGTATTTCATTTTCTTCACACTTGAAAGTCCACCATTAGTGGTGCCTTATGACACGTTTGTTTTCTTCACATTTTGATAGTCCACCATTAGCGGTGCCTTATGACACATTTGTTTTCTTCACAGGGTTTGGTTCCACCACCACCAGCAGTTCAGGTTTCAGCTTCTCTGGCTTGAACACCGCCACAGTTCGTCCATTAGGTTAGTGGTGGTAAGCAAATCTGTCCATCACTATGGCTCACCCCCAAGCTTTCTTTGCTACGCAGCCTGTGATTGGGGCATTCTATCCAAACACCCTATTGGCTGTAACTCAGATGTTGAATATGATTGGATGGCTTAATCTTTGCTGTTTTTCATTGATTGAAATGAAATTTATCCAAAAATCTAAATATATATCCAGCTGCTGGTTATGGCAATCTAAGCTTTCAATTAACACTTCTTGTAGGTTTATATTTCCCACTTTTTGTTAGTACAGTATATTTTAGATCGAATTTTGAAAAAAAATGAAAATGAATGAGTTTACACATTAAAGCAAGCTTTTCAAGTTTGTCATTTATTACAACAGTATAAGAGACATACACGTATTGAAGATCAAATTTCACTTATTTTCACGGTAAAAAAAAAACTGTTCATTATGTAATCCACTCTCAAATATATCATAGTTTTTATCAATATATTTAAAAATCAGCTACAAAAAATGTTAATGTATTTTAAAGAAAGGATATACATTGTATATTCTCGTTATTCAGTATCCAGAAATGCTTTTACTTTCCAATGTTCTCAGTATCAGAGAATGCATGCGATTACATAACACTGCTTATAAACAATATGGTACAAACTCTATATTTGGGATAAGGTTGATTACAATTATTGCAACTGTACATGTACATAAAGTGAATGCTTCTCTGATTACGATCAGAATCATTGTGCAAATAAATAAATACTATGAATCACCTTGCTTGCTAATATTCATATTCGGAAAATGCTGTTATATAAACCACTATTATTTACACGAGGTCACTGAGAGCAAATGACAAATTCCAGAATATCATTTATTATTCTCAGTCTCTATGATACGAATTCCTCATTATTTGCTGGTTTTCATGTTTTCACAATTTGTTCTGTTTTACAATGTTTTCTGTAATTATAATTAAATTCATGATAAATTCATCACAAAAAATTCATTGTTCAAAGAAAAAGAAAATTATTTTATCTCTTTTAGAGTTCAGAAAGAAAATTAAATATTAAGATTGATTTATTTCTGTATGGAACAAGTTCCTCATATTGGCTTGTTTTCTTTATCAGGTTTTGGGACCCCCACTACCACGACACCATCACTGTTCGGAACTCCTCAGACAGGACAAACTACCACAGCATTCGGATCTCCTCAGCTGTTTCCCTCTGGGGGAGGTGAACAACCGTTCCAGCTGAATAAACCTCCAGGAACCAAAAGGAACAAGAGATAGAAATAAAAGGAAAACAACAGTGATCTGTGTTACTGACTTACTGTGGTATTATATTGTTTGGATAGTGACCAATTTAATGTTTTGTGAAATTGAAAAAAATAAAACATGTAAATAGTTATTAGAATAAATTTGTTATTATGAAACACCCATATTTATACTCTATCATCATACACCCTGCAAACTAAGTTTAGTGGGGTATATTAGAAAAATCATGCCTGTCTGTAGATGAGATTTTGTCCTGGATTTTACCTGGATCAAACATCAATTTTCTCGGTTGGTGGTCAAGGCACAGGCACTTGTTTCTGTAATAAATTTTTGACCCATAGTATAATAATAACATAAGGTATCTAACTCCGATTTACACCGAGTACCCCCCTCTCTTAGAATCGCGCTCATTTACACTTTCAGAGGAAATGCACAGGTAAACTGTTTATACCTATGTCATCTACGATAATTTATCTACACAACCATATATAGCTTGCTTTTCCTTGTTTTCTTTAATCTCCGTAAACAGCGTCGAAACTCTACTCGCAGAGTGGAAAAGTCGAACTATACCATAGAATCGTATATTATAGTATCGGGCAAAGAGAAAAATTATGGAATGCGTGGGTTTAAGAATTCAATTCCAGATTTTAAATATTGCATCGAATAAATAAAATTTCATAGCGTCTTATTTTCCATAATAACTCTACGATGTTTTTCCGATGTAATTTTAGAAACAGATTTTTAGCCAATCAAATTCGAGTTCTAATTCTTTGCCCGATACTATAATATACGATTCTATGGTATAGTTCGACTTTTCCACTCTGCGAGTAGAGTTTTGACGCTGTTTACGGAGATTAAAGAAAACAAGGAAAAGCAAGCTATATATGGTTGTGTAGATAAATTATCGTAGATGACATAGGTATAAACAGTTTACCTGTGCATTTCCTCTGAAAGTGTAAATGAGCGCGATTCTAAGGGAGGGGGGTACTCGGTGTAAATCGGAGTTAGATACCTTGTGTTATTATTATACTATGGGTCAAAAATTTATTACAGAAACAAGTGCCTGTGGGTCAAGGTGGTCAAGTTTATAGAAAACCTCAGTAAATAAATTTCTTGATCATTTTTCCTCCCATTCAAGTATGCTTATCTTTGATTTTATGAAGAGTGTCACAATGGTTACTTAATTAGGGCCCCGCAAGGATTTGCGGGTGCACTATAGTAATCACTGTCTGTCTGTGCATCTGTCCGTCTTTCTTCCCTCCACAAATTCACTGTTTTTCTCTAATAACCTTTTATATAGTTAACCAGTTAAGCTCAAATTTGGTATGTTGGTTTTATAGGCCAAAAGACATATTTTGAAGTTTGGTTCTCTAAGACTTCTGGTTTGGAGTGGGGTGGTGGGATAGACTGTTTAACTATGCATAAGAATGAATTTGCAAAGAGAGATAACTGCGGAGAATGATCCTATTATAAACTTTGAAAGCAGTCCAATGAGTCCCTTAGGATTAATTAACCTTCCACTTGAAGAAAATCCTAAGCATTATCTTTATCTGTCTCATTGACATTAATTTCTGTACCACCTCTGTCTGCAAATGAAGTTTTTTTTTTAAGTTAAGGTCAATTTTGAATAATGTGTACATTCACTGATCCATGGATTTAAATAATGTTCATACTTTATTTTGGTTAAAATTACTGTACACAATGAGTTATGATTTTAGTGAATTGAAAAATATCTAATATTTAGATTTTTTATCATTATTGTTTTTACTGCTTTAGTGCTTTTAGTTTAAACATTCTGTCATTGCTGAATAAAGTTCTTGTAAAATTGTAACATTTAGAAGAAAAGGGTTAGAGAGCAGTAAAATTATCCCCCCCCCCTTGGATTGATAACCTTGCTTGCTGCAGAATTTAGGGGCTTATCTTTATCTGTCACTTGAAGATTAACCTTTGTCTGCAACTGATGTTTGTTTTGAAGTATAGGTCAACCCAGGATGATACATTGTACTTGAATGCATTTATTGAAGGCTAGCATTTTATCAAACACATGATTAATTTTTTTTAATGCACATTTAATTGAGTTATTATTAGAAAGGAGTTTTCCCCTGTTTTAGCTCTTCTGAGCCAAAGGCTCAAAGAGCTAATGCTATGGCCATTTGTGCGGGGTGCGTTAACTTTTTAGAATATGGGCCATAACTCAAGAACCCCTTGGCCAATCAGTACCAAATTTGTCACAGGGTATCCTTGGCCCAAGGGCTACCATTTATACTAAAATAAGGGTTGGGACCCTAAAACAAGGGGAGATAATCAGGAAAACAAAACCAAAAGTACTGGTTGCTTAAAAATCTTCTTCTCCAGAACCACCAGGCAGATTTCCACCAAACTTACATACAAGGATCAGGATATGTTGAAGATTAAAAATTGTTCAAGGCATGACCCTGGGGCAAAGGGCGTGGTCTCAAGGTCACTTCAAAGTTGACCTAAATTTACAATTAATAAAAACGTGTATATTTTTCTTACTATAAGGACTAGAATCATCAAATCTTGTAAGTTGATGCATCTTACAACTTCACATCATGTTAACTCAAAAGTAGGTCACGGTGACCTACTTTTTAAATTTTGCGGGGATTTGTTTTCAAATTGATTTGAAGGCATATTTTGGACACTTTAAGGCCTATGATCATCAAACTTTGTCAGTTGATGCATCTTGGGTCCTTGAACAATGTCAACTTAAAAGTAGGTCACTGTGACCTACTTTTTGAACTTTATGACTTATCCTTTTAAAAACATTAAATCCCATTATTTCAGACACTGGGAGGTTTAGAATCATCAAATCTTGTACTTTGATGCATCTAGGGACCTTAAAACATATTTATAACAAAGTAGGTCACTGTGACCTACTTTTTAAATTTTGCAGACATTTGTTTTCAAATTGTTTAAAATGCATATTTTGATTACCTTCAGACCTACGATCATCAAACTTGGTCAGTAGATGCATCTTGGGTCTTTGAAAAATGACAACCAAAATGTAGGTCACGATGACCTACTTTCGACATTTTATGGCTATATTTCAGTATCTTAGGCATTTATTGGCTTAGAATCATCAAACTTTGTGAGTGGATGCATATTTAGTTTTCGGAGAGTGACGACCAAAAAGTAGGTCATGGTGACCTACTTTTGACATTTTATGGCTTTATTTAAGTATCTCCGGTACTTATTGGCTTAGAATCATCAAACTTTGTGAGTTGATGCATCTTGGGTTTTCGGAGAGTGACGACCAAAAAGTAGGTCATAGTGACCTACTTTTGACTTTTGAGCCTACTTTGTGGCTATAATTAAGTATCTCTGGTACTTATTGACCTAAAATCATCAAACTTTGTCAGATGATGCATCTTGTTGACCAAAAAGTAGGTCATGGTGACCTACTTTTGAATATCTCAGGTACTTATTTAATTAGAATCATCAGTCTTTGTCAATTAATGTATCTTGAGTCCTCAGAAAATTCCAATCAAAAGGTAGGGCACTTTGACCTACTTATGGTATTTGAAAATTATATTATAATATCTTCAGTATTAACTGGCTAAATATTATCAAACTTTGTAAGTTGATGCATTTTGGGTCTTATGATACTAATAGAGTTGGAGGCTTCTAATAGAAGTGATAGATTGTACAATTTATCAGAAGAGCGATTCAAGGCCCTTGGGCCTCTTGTAATTTATGCAAGATTACTTTTTATAGGTGTTTTTGGACATGATGGAATTATCTTGAAATTTAAAATACTTTTGTTGCTTACTTTCATCATGTATATGTAAGAGTGTTTTTAAAAAAAATTGTAATTAAGTAAAACTCTCATTCCATATGCTGTATCCTTATATTTCTACCCCTCCACAGGGTCCTTGCTAACTGGTCAGTTTTCTAGTTAGATACAGTCAAATCTGGGATCAATATTAAACTTTTGAATAGCTAATGATTTGAGATAAACTTGAAATAATATTTGATGGACATTAGACATGGAGAATATAAATAAAAATTCTGAAACTTTATTGCTCATCTAGAGAACATTCACCATCAACCATCCCTGGAAAGTTTATTACATGTAGGCTTTTTTAGCTCACCTCAACGAAGTTGGGGGGAGCTTATGTGATACCCTCGACGTCGGCGTCCCAGGTTAAGGTTAAGTTTTTTGGAGCAGTTTTCTTTTTAATTACTTTTAATTACTTCTGTGTCCTATATTGATTAGACATGCATGGAAGATGGTTTTAGTGTATTTCATTGTACCAGACAAAGTTTCAGATGCTGCAATTTCAGCAAAGGAATGACCAGGTTAATGTTTTTGGAGCAGGTTACCATTTTTGGTGTAGGTTTCATTTCCAAGTAAGTATAAGCCCTATGTTGACCAAACTTGCATGGATGATACATCTAAGGATGCATACTACCGGGCTTGCTTCGGATGCTGAATCTAACCTACATTTTCCGGTTGAGTGAACAGGTTAAAGTTTTTGGTGCAGGTTTCATTTCCAAGTAACTATAAGCCCTATGTTGACCAAACTTGCATAGATGATACATCTAAGGATACATACTACCGGGCTTGCTTCGGATGCTGAATCTGACCTACATTTTCCGGTTGAGTGAACAGGTTAAAGTTTTTGGTGCAGGTTTCATTTCCAACTAACTATAAGCCCTATGTTGACCTAACTTGAATGGATGATACATCTAAGGATGCAAACTACCGGGCTTGCTTTGGATGCTGAATCTGACCTACATTTTCCGGTAGACTGAACAGGTTAAAGTTTTTGGTGTAGGTTTCATTTCCAAGTAACTATAAGCCCTATGTTGACCAAACTTGCATGGATGATACATCTAAGGATGCATACTTCCGGGCTTGCTTCGGATGCTGAATCTGACCTACATTTTCTGGTTGAGTAAACAGGTTAAAGTTTTTGGTGCAGGTTTCATTTCCAACTAACTATAAGCCCTATGTTGACCAAACTTGAATGGATGATACATCTAAGGATGCAAACTACCGGGCTTGCTTCGGATGCTGAATCTGACCTACATTTTCAGGTTGATTGAACAGTTTATAGTTTTTAGTGCAGGTTTCATTTCCAAGTAACTAAAAGCCCTATTTTGACCAAACTTATATGGATGATACATCTAAGGATGCAAACTACCGGGCTTGCTTCGGATGCTGAATCTGACTTGCATTTTCTGGTAGAGTGAACAGGTTAAAGTTTTTGGTGCAAGTTTCATTTCCAAGGAACTATGAGTTCTTTAATGACCAATCTTGCATAGATGATACATCTAAGGATACATACTACCAGGCTTGCTTCAGATGCTGAATCTGACCTACTTTTTGTGGATGAGTGAAAATGTTAGTTTTTGATACATGTTTCATTTCCAATAAACTATGAGCCCTATAATGAGACTTGCATGGATGATACATCTTAGGATGCACACTAATGGACTAAATGCTTCAGATGCTGAATTCGTCATACATTTTTCAGATAATAGACAAGGTAAAAGTTAATAGGTTGCAGGTCTATTACCAAAAACTATAAGGCTTATATAACATTGTATAAACCAAACTTGCACAAATGTTGCATCAAGAGATAAAAACTCTCAAATTTGATTCAGATGCTGGATTTTCATTACATTTTCATGAAGAAGAACTAGTTTAAATTTTTTATGTATTTATCTATTTCAAAGTATCAGATCAAAATTGCTTAAATATTTTCATTTTTGGAATGTATACTTTTTGTTGATTAATTGTGTGACTTTGCCTTACTTAAAGACAACATTCGTTGAGGTGAGCTCTGTAATCTCTGATTACCTATGTTTGTAATCTGTAAGAGGAGTTTAGGAAACAAGTACTTTTTTGCATATAAAACGTTATTTTAATGCTCCGCCATGAATATGGCCTGGACATATAGTGTTTGTCATGTCCATCTTCCGTCCTTCTTTCCTTCTGTCTGTCCTTCCATCACACTTTGTGTTTAGATCAGTTCAAAGCTCAGTTTCAGAGAAATTAGCCAAGATATTTTCATCAAACTTCATAGGGCTGATAGATATTGATGAGAGCTATGCAACTGCATCAACATTTTTTGACCTTGACCTTTCTTTTGACCTTGACCTCACTTTTCTTTAATAAGTGTTTAACTCAATTTTAATCATACCGTTGAAGATGGTATTATCAATTTTCACATGTTGATGTAAACTGAACATACAAGCTATACAACTGCATCAACATTTTTTGAGCTTGACCCTTCCTTTGATCTTGACCCCACTTTCCTTGAATAAGTGTTTTGCTGCTTAACATACCTTTCAAAAATGTGTTATCAACCCAGATAGAAAGACTATGTTGGGCCAACATTGGCAAAAGGTTGTATGGTTGGCGTTGGGGGAACAACGTTGGGCCAACGTTGGACCAATGTGACCATGCCAACCTTCACGACCATGACAGAATTCCTATGTTGGCCCAACGTTGGTCCAACGTTAGCAACTTCCATTCACTCTACTTCCCAACGAAGGAAGGATGTTCATGTTGGCCCAACGTTTGCCCACTGTTTGTAATACACTCTTAAAGAAAGTGTCTTTTAACGTATGTTAGTCCAACGATGGCCCGATGTTTGTAATACACCCTAAAGAAAGTGTCTTTTAAAGTTGGTAGTAATATGTTGGCCCAACGTTGGCCCGATGTTTGTAATACACCCTTAAAGAAAGTGTCTTTTAAAGTTGGTAGTAGTATGTTGGCCCAACGTTGGCCTGATGTTTGTAATACACCCATAAAGAAAGTGTCTTTTAAAGTTGGTAGTAGTATGTTGGCCCAACGTTGGCCCGATATTTGTAATAAACCTTTTAAGAAAGTGTCTTTTAAAGTTGGTAGTAGTATGTTGGCCCAACGTTGGCCCGATGTTTTTAATACACCCTTAAAGAAAGTGTCTTTTAAAGTTGGTAGTAGTATGTTGGCCCAACGTTGGCCCGATGTTTGTAATCCACCCATAAAGAAAGTGTCTTTTAAAGTTGGTAGTAGTATGTTGGCCGAACGTTGGCCCGATGTTTGTAATCCACCAATAAAGAAAGTGTCTTTTAAAGTTGGTAGTACATGTAGTATGTTGGCCCAACGTTGGCCCGATGTTTGTTATACACCCATAAAGAATGTGTCTTATCAAGTTGATAGAAGTATGTTGGCCTAACGTTGGCCAAATGTTTGTAATGACTGTTTTTGTTTAGATCTGATATATTCAACATTTTAGATTTTAACTTAAGTGATCACAGCACCAAAGAGTGTTTTATTATATTTTTTGAATTGTGCACATGCATGATTATTTATTTGAAATAAGACCCCTGAAATTATGAATTTTTTCATGAGCTTGTATTCATGAGAATTTAGAGAAGACTGAATACGTTCTCAGGAACAGGATGTGAATGAAGCCTACATATACATAAATCAAAATGACATAGCTTTATAATCAAATTGAAACAAAAGTTAGGCGTTCGCTATCACGTGACCAAACTATGGAGTGAGCTGTCAGATTCAATTGCTCACAGGTGGTGATAATGCAGGGCAAGCAAGAGGAATTAAGTGAAATTTAAATTTGTGGATTATACACTTGCTATACAGCTGCATTTAGAAGCGATGTAAGTATATTTATTCTTATTTATTCACGTTAACTGTTAAAATTGATGTAATGTCCGCCTGTATGCCCGAAACCTGAACTGCGAGGGATAACACATGTGTTCCATCAACAAGTTTATTAATAGATAATTTGTATAACGAACCCGATCAAATAAACATGTCAAGTAATCATATGTTACATCTCCCTTTCTTTAGAAAGATTAATACAATATGAAATCAAAATTCAATTCACATGAATACATGAAATGAAAGTTAATTTGACTCATCAATTAGAAATTCTGTTAATTAGCAACATTCAATAAGACAATTTCTGAAATAATTAAAGCAATCAATTTCACGCAATAAACTTAATTACTGAGTTCACAAATGTCAATGAATAGGAATTCAGAGGTCTAGTCGGTTCGGTTTCCTCACGACACGACCGGATGAAGTAACGACAGGTTTAGGTGAGTCCGCGAGTACGACACCTTTTGAAGAATGTTTGTTCACTGTGTTTGGAGGTTCGTGCGAATCAATCTCGGAATCACTTTCTGTATCCGGTTCTGGTTCCATTTCTGGTAAACGGTTAGCATTCACATTTGTTCGTCTGAGATGTTTTCTGTTGCGTCGGAGCCTCTGATTGTTGTTAAACTCAACGATGTAGGATCTCGGCTGTTTGTGTTGTTCAACTACTGTTGCTGGTTTCCATTCCTTGATGTTCGAGGTTTCTGGGGGTGCAACTCTTACTTGATCACCGATATCTAAGCGTGGTAACTCTTTCACATGTCTCCTATCATAATAGAACTTCTGTTTCTCCTTGATATCTTTCATTTGTTGACTTAGATTTGGTCCTGCGTTTCTGGACTTGAGTAGCTCTGCTCGGGTTGGTAAGTTGTTCCGTGGTCTACGGCCCATTAAGAGTTGTGCTGGTGATAGGTTGACTGACTCCAGCGGTGTTGTTCGGTAGTTTAACAAGCTGAGATATCTATCATCTGACTTTCTCCACAGTTTCTTGACTGTCTGTATTGCTCTTTCTGCTTCTCCATTAGAACTTTGGAAATGCGGACTTGATGTGGTGTGTTGTATTCCGTATTGGTTACAAAACAAATGGAATTCTCGTGAATTAAATGGAGGTCCATTGTCTGATCGCAATTTCATTGGAATCCCGTGACAGCTAAATGTAGCTTTCATAGCATTGACGACTGCTGATGTTGTTGTAGATTTCAGTTCAATTGCGTCAAAGTATCTGGAATGATAATCCACTATCATAAGGTACTTCTTCTGTTCAAAGTCAAACAAATCACATCCGACTTCCCCATAAGGAACCTCAGGTGTATTCGTTGGCTTAAGTGGTTCACGACTTTGTTTGTTTTGGTACGTGGCACATTTTGAACAGTTTCTGACTTCCTCTTCGATGGCTGTATTCATGGCGGGCCAATACATGACCTCTCTTGCCCTCTGTTTGCATTTGACAATTCCTAAATGTGACTCATGAATCAGTTTCAGCATGTGGCTTTGTAGACTTGGTGGTATAACGATTCTCAATCCCTTGTAGACTATGCCATCTGTGACTGATAACAGATCTCTAGAATCCCAATACTCTCTGACGCTAAGAGGTGTTTCGGATTTGATGTCTGGCCATCCTTGTACTATTATGCTACATAGGTCTGACAATTCTAATTTGGTACGTTGGGCTATGTCCAAGTAGCGATCTGGAGTGACGTCTAACATATCGAACATATTGATGTTTTCTAGAGTCTCCATCTCCGGATCAGCTTCAGGTAGGTACTCTCTGGAAAGAGCATCTGCGACTGTCATATCCTTTCCTTTGCGGTAACGGACTTTTAGGTTGTACCACTGAAGCCTCAGCAGCATTTTCTGCAACCTCATTGGTGCGGATGCTAGTGGTTTTTGGAAGATCATTTCCAGTGGCTTATGGTCATTGTAGACAATAGTTTCGTTCCCAAATATATAACAATGGAATTTTGTTGCTGCATGGACAATGGACAGCATTTCTTTTTCAATCTGCGCGTAGCGCTTCTCTGTGTCTGTGAGCGAGCGAGATGAGTATGCGACAGGGCGTCCTGCTTGGATTAGAACTGCACCGAGTCCATCCTTAGATGCGTCGCATTGGATCTCCACCGGCTTGTTTACATCGTAAAACGCAAGCACAGGTTGTCTACTACAGAGTCTTTTAAGTTCCCTGAAACAGTTTTCCTGCTCGTGATTCCACGCGAATTGTGTTTCTGCTTTCACAAGAACTCTTAGTGGTGCATCCACTTGGCTTAAGTTTGGAATAAATTTGGCTAAATACTGAACCAGTCCTAGGAAGCGTCTTACTCCTTCCTTATCCTTTGGCCTTGGCATGTCGACTAAAGCTCGGACTTTGTTCGGGTCTGGCCTAACACCATTCTCTGTAATCAAGTGTCCTACATATGAGACCTGCGGCTGTCTGATTTCACATTTGTCATAGTTAAGCTTCAGATTATACTGTGTAGCTCTCTCAATGACTTTTCTGAATATCTGATCATGCTGTTCTACATCTCTTCCTCCGATAAGTATGTCATCCATCACTGCTGCTGCACCTTCTATCCCTTCAAGCATCTGATCCATGATATGCTGAAAGATTTCGGGAGCGGATTTAATGCCAAATGGAAGACGAAGCCATCTGTACCTTCCTATTGGAGTATTGAAGGTTGTAAGGTATGACGATTTCTCATTCAGCTTAATTTGGAGGAATCCTGACTTTGCGTCTAGCTTGGAGAAAACACGTGCATTTGGTATGTTGGAAACAATATCCTCAACTGTTTTCATGGGGTGATGAGCTCGTTTGACGACTTTGTTCAGGTCGGATGGGTCCAAACAGATGCGAATCTTGTCGTTTCTCATAGATACGACCATCGAACTGACCCATTCAGTTGGGGTATTTACTTTTGTGATGTAGCCATTCTGTTCCATTTCCTTAAGCTTATCTATGATCCTTGGTTTCAGTGATGCTGGCTGTCTACGAGGTGCATGAATAACTCCTTCAGCATCTGGATCTATTTCAATGTTGTGTTCTCCAGGCAGGGTTCCTGAAGTTTTAATGAGCTCAGGAAAGTCTTTGAACTTGGATTCTGGTTGATTATCGATCCCGGTATCCAGTTTCTGTATCCTTTCAATCAGATTTAGTTTTTCTGCAACATCACCACTGATAATGTTCTCCTGTTCCAACTCTACTATCTCAAACTGCGCATTCACCTGCTTTCCCTTATGTTTGATTGGAAGGTCAACACTGTATAAGGGACGGATCCTATGATTAGTGTAGGATTTGAGAATTTTTGTACTCTTGCGAGTCTGTGCGTGAGATCCAAGAGAGTCGAACACTGATTTCACAATAATTGAAGACTTTGCCCCTGTGTCTATTCTGAATTTCACAGGCTTGTTGTTGATGGTTGCTTTCACTACCCACTTGTCATTAACCACAGAACTGTCATCTTGTGCACTGTATATGTGAAGTACTCCTTCATCTGAAGAACTTGTTTCACTATCTGTCTCCTGTAGTGTATTAACTCCTCTTGTACGTTTTCGGCATGCGGCTATCCAATGGTCCTTCTTATGACAATATTTGCACGTTGATCCGATTGCCGGACACTGACCTGATTTTGCATGGCCTTCTGTAGGGTCAAGCCCACACCTACTACACTTCTCACTTTTGGCTTTGGGTACGTAAGGCTGTTTCTTGTGTCTCTTTGTTTTGTGACGAGGTTTGTGCTGATACACCTTTTTATGTACGGCATGTACTTGTGAAACCTGTTGAGTGACTGTCTGATCCTCACTTCCTCGAATGAGTTTAAGCTGTTTCTGTGAGTTTTCATACTGACGACCAATGCTGAGAGCTTTTGCGAGTGTAAGGTCACTACCTTGATCCAAAAGTCTTTCTTGTACCTTCACATGTCTGACTCCTGCTATTATAGCGTCTATCAGGAGATCATCGGGGTTTGTGTATTCACAGTCCATAATGATTAGCTTCAAGTCTTTAACAAAGTTATCAAATGGCTCACTCTCACCTTGTTTTCTCTGTTTCACCTTGAATCGGGCTGCTCGTTTATTTTTCCTTGGGCTAACGTATGCCTCGAATTTGTCGAGAATTTTGTTGGGTTTGTCCTCGTCTCCAGAGTCCCACTCAAATGTCTTGTACACTTCACGTCCTTGTTTACCGACCCAGATTCCCAGCCATCCTGCTCGATCTTTGTCCTTAGCAGATGTAAGTGGTCCTTTGAATACAAACTGTACGTGCTGTTTAAAGCGACAGAATTCCTGATACATGTCTGGTGCTTCCCAGTCTAAATTTGGCGGGTCGAACTGTGCAGCGGCGGCCATCTTGAAATTTCACATTCACTGACCTGATATATCCGAGGTTTTTGGAGAATGCGAATAGCTGTTTCTCTCGGAAACGGCAATAAACTGAAACGGAATGTTCTGAATGACTGCCCTGACACAGCTAGTACTTCTGACACCATGTAATGTCCGCCTGTATGCCCGAAACCTGAACTGCGAGGGATAACACATGTGTTCCATCAACAAGTTTATTAATAGATAATTTGTATAACGAACCCGATCAAATAAACATGTCAAATAATCATATGTTACAATTGAGTCGGAATTCATTCTTGTAATGTTTTTGCACACAAAGTTGTAAGTTGTTTCTATCTATCTAATTCTTAACTGTCTATTACAGACACGATTGTAACAAAGAAATTTTAAAAGTCAGAGACTGCAAGGAAAACAAATGTTGTGGCGGTACATGTAAATAACGATGAAATCGAAGACCATGCATAAAGAAGTGTATTAAGTATGAGTTCGTATGACAAAGATCAAGATGAAGAAAACGGGAGGCGATGAAGGGACGGAAAAAAGCGGGAATACAACAAAAGGACTATAAAGGAAGTGAGCCCTGATTAAGAACTTTTAATTGATAATTTTTCATACTTTACCTCTATTGTCTATTTTAAAATTTATTTTGTAAATATGATTGAATTGATGTATATAAAATATTATCACAGTGAATCATTAGTAATGTTTTCATTGAACATGTCCATGTATGCATTATGAATGCAGATTGAATTGTGTATTAATTATTTTAAACAGTCATAAAATATGTTTATGTAAAGAAGTACTTAACCAATTGCAAATGTATTTCTTTGTAATACATGTACACGTTGGCCCAACAATTTGCCATCTGACATTTCAACAAAGGGCCAACGTTGGGCACACCTAACCAAACAGTTATTAAGGTTGGCTGTTAGTTGGCATACACTAAAAACTACGTTGGCCCAACAATATGCCATCTGACATTTCAACATAGGGCCAACGTTGGGCCAACCTAACCAACCAGTTATTAAGGTTGGCTGATAGTTGTCATACAATTATACCTACGTTGGCCCAACAATATGCCAACATGTTGGACCAACGTTGGGCCGATGAGCAAAATTACCGTGGGCCAACGTAAGGTTACCAACAGTTGACCAACGTTGGAAAAAAAATTGGGCCAACGTTGGCCCAACTATGTCTTGCTATCTTGGAAACTGCACATGTTGATTTAAACTGATTAGAGCTATGCAACTGCATCAACATTTTTTTTTACCTTGACCCTTCCTTTAACCTTGACCTCACTTTCCTTAAATAAGAGTTTTGCTCAGTTTTTAACATACTTTTCAAGAATGTTGATACAGACTGATAAAAGTTATGCAACTGCATCAACATTTTTTGTCATTGACCTCACTTTTCCTAAATCAGTGTCAAACTCATATGCTGATACATACTGATGTAAGCATTTCAACTGCCTCAACATTTCTGACCTTGACCTTTCATTTGACCTTGACCTCACTTTCATCAAATTGTGTTTTAGACAGTTTTAACGAAATCATTGAAGATATTTTTATCAAAATTCATATGTTGATACAAAATTGATGAGAGATTTTAAACTACATCAACATTTTTGACTTTGGTATTTTCTTTGACCTTGACCTCACTTTAAAGAAATTAGTGTCAAACTTATATGCGATACATACTAATGTTAGCAATTCAACTGCATCACTAATCAAGATATTCTGATCAAATTTCATACACTAATAAAAGTTTCATGTTCCATTACTAATATACCCTAGGCGGGGCATTCATGTCCCATTGAAATATTTCTAGTTCGACAATTTTAGCATATAGGTCAAGGTCATTGACCTTGAAGTCATTTGAAAGAGCTTAATGAGTGAAGTATGCATATCAAATATGAAGTCTCTTTCGTTAATGGTTCAAAAGTTGTGGCGAAGATTAAAGTTTGCAGACAAACAGACAGGGCAAAAACAATATACGCCTTGGATCTTTCGATCCGCGTAAGAATTTTAACATTTCTAAACTTGTAATTGTTTTAATGAATGAAAAATTTTAATGCACAACCAATTTACTAGTATCAAATTAAAGGCACGTAAATTTTAACTAGAGATACTGTGAGCACTGGGCTCACTATATTATATTATACTCTCTGCTTCCCATATTATTATAATGGCAACGTTCATGTTTTGCTCTGGGAGAACCGAAATAAATGTCATGCAGATCAAAAAGTAAAATGAAAGATGCACAATGGCATCATGTAGCGGGACCGAGCGTGCGGTCCTTTTTGCTATTTTAATATCCTCCTTAGAATTAATTAAATTCCATCTTTGGTAGCGTAATAAAAATTCCAGTTGTAAGTTTACAAGTTTATTACATGTTTTAATAAATAATCACAATCACATTATGTACAAGTAATCCAAAATATAAGTTCACAAATCGTTAATCTATTCCACTGTCTAGTTAAACTGTCTCTGACTCTCTCTCTGGTCACGCGTGCGTGCACGCCCTATATATACATGTGAGGGGCAGCTCCGGTGGAGCTGCCAATACACAGCAGCTACCGGGGAGCTGCCGCTCTGCGGTCGATTACATAATATAAACAAATACTTTACAACTCCCCCCGGCTAAGATTTTGACCCCGTTCAAAATAAATTATCGAAACAATATAAACATAGTATCATACAAAATAAATATTTACATACAGTTAAGAATCAAGAAATTAGTTTAATTAGCTGTTAAAAAGTTCAAATTTTAAATAATCAAAAGTCACTGGTTGTAGTCTCCGTACACGTTTCGGTCTCGGTGGCATTGGAAATGAATAGGAATTTCACTCAACATGTCACGAACAAGTCCTTCCATATCAATGGTGCTCGGATCTAAATTTTCACTAAAACACACATTTGTTTGTCTCTCGATCTCAGTATTTCCATTTGGCATGACGGTAGTTTTCCGGGTTAACGATATACCAATCGAATGGGTAATGATCACTGGATTAGCGTTCGCGGCACTACCACTAGGCTCGTTATTGCTTGTGGGATGTCCGTTTTCACTTTCACTAAGTTCTTCAGCATCTGATGTGTCCTCGCGAAATAAATCGTCACCATGGTCACTTTCTTCTACTTCTCGTGTGTTTTCGCATAGTAGGTCATCCACAAAGTCATTGCGTAATCCGTTCTCGGCCAGCAATTCTTCCATCAGATCGGAACTTACACTTATAATTTCCAAGGATTCATCCTCAGTCGGCTGTTTTTCAATGAATTCCTCATCTGATGAAATGTCCTCAAGTTCGGGCGCATACACCGGGTGTGGTTGGACATTTGTTGCGCCATCAATCGATTCCTCGTCTGACGATATGTCTTCATACAACGGGACGTAGATTGCTTTCTGATTTTTCTTTAGATCTTCTCTGCGTAATTCTTTACTACTCGCCATTGTCAGTTCACTTTGTTCATCCACACGTTTCAAATGTTTCTTTAAATTAAATTTCCTGGAAAATGGTCTTCCACAAAAGTCACAGTAAAATATACTAACAAAGTCACTATGAATTTCCTTACAATGTTGTTGAAGCGTTTTTCTATTCTTAAAAATTTGTCCACATATATCACAAAGCATCTGTACTGTTCTAAATCCAAAATCGGTATGGTCAGTCTCTGAATCGGCGCGGCACTTTTATAAGGCGCCCGCCCCTGGTTCGCTTCGAGTGTCTGTCTGGAGTTCGGGTATTGCGCGTCTGACTTCTGTCGCGGTCTTCCCCTGCTGTATCGCGGTCATTGTCGGCGGCGTCCTTTGAACTTTTTCTTTTCGGTTTTGGCGATTTCTTGGAGTCCTCCGCATTAGAATCCTTTTGTTTCGGCACAGGAATATTATTAGGCTCTTCGATCACTCGATCTTTGGCGTACACAGTTTGATTTACTAATTTCTTTAAATTGCGTTGTATTGTTTTTCTTGTGCGAAATGGTTTCAAATTGTCCGCATGCACAATCTTTGGTTTTGACGTTTTTGAGTGCTGAATTTGAAATAGGATATTACTTAAGCGTTTCAGAACAACCCAAGGGCCAGTCCAATTTCGGGACAGTTTCATTTTTGTTCCTTTCTTCTGTTTGGGTTGGTAAAGTCGTACCACTTCGCCCACTTCATAATTCTTCTCTATAATGTTCTTGTTATACTGTTTTCTTTGTGTTTTTATCGAAGATCGCGTTGTCTCCCTGGCTAAATCATGCGCTTTTTCCAGACTTTCACACAATTTTGTCACATAATCCGTATAACACTTTATATCCTCATTTTGAAAATCACTAAAATCACATAACACAGACACTGGAATTGTCATTTCACATCCAAATATCATACGATATGGCGTTATTCCTGTGGTCTCGTGTACCGAGGTGTTGTACGCCATACTTACAGCATCTATGTATTTGTCCCAGTTCGTTTGAGGTAAGTTTACGAACTTTGATAACATTTCTTTGATGGTCCGATTGAGTCTTTCTACCATTCCGTCTGATCTTGGATGGAAGGCTGTTGTTCGAGTTTTTGAGATACACATTATTTCACAGAGTTGGGAAAATAACTGGCTCTCGAATTGACTTCCCTGATCCGTATGAATTTCTAATGGACATCCGTAACGTTTTATCCATCCCCGAAATATAGCGTCCGCTACTGTTTCGGCCTCCATGTTAGGTATTGGATAAATTTCTGTGTATTTTGAGAAATAATCCGCCACTACTAAAATATACATATTTCCGTTTTCAGACTTGGGAAATGGTCCTGCTAAATCAGCTGCTATCCTCTCAAATCGTCCACCTGCTACATAACTTTTCATGAAATGCCTCTTCTTTTTCTGTGGATTTTTCTTTTCCTCACAAATATGACACGATTTGACATAGTCACTGATATCACGATGAAAGTTAGGCCAATAATATGAACTTAAGTCCGCTCTTTTCTTGGTTCTAAGAATTCCTTGATGTCCAGAAATCGGCGAATCATGGAAATGCCACAACAATGCATTTCTCAGTGATTTAGGTGTACAGATCCGTAAACGTATTGTATCATCTTGTATCCACTTGATACACAAAACGCCCTCATGTAAGGTGAGTAGTTCCCATCGTCCATACCAGAATCGACTTTCAGGGGGCATATGAAATAAAGTGTCGAATTTAGGCTTTTCTTTGCTCCCATATTTTTCAATCCAACTTAGAATAAATCCGATAACTTTGTCTTCCATCTGACTTTTTCTAAGTCCAGAATAAGTTAAGTCTACATCGGGCTCAGGTTGCGGCTTTGCTCGTCTTGGTCTATTTTCTGTTCGTCCTCTTTTTGTTGCCTCATTGTTGTCACTTTCATTTGTGTTAAACAAATAATTAATATCACATATAGCTTGGTCAATACACAAATCTGTCTCACACTGGTGTTTGCGCAAATCATTAATGTGACTTTCCGGAGCTCCGTCGTATTCGTCATCTAATTTTCTTTTGCATTGTCTGCAAATTGTCTCATCCGAAGTTACAGTGATTCTAGATAAACCGTCTGCATTAGAATGTCGTTTCCCTGCACGATGAACAATTTTAAAATCAAACGGTCCTATTTGCTGTAGCCATCTGCATATCTGTCCGTCTGGCTCTTTGAATCTGTGTAACCAAGTGAGAGATCCATGATCTGTGCGTAACACGAATTCCTTTCCCAACAGGTAATGTTTAAAGTATTTCATGAAATAAACTACAGCGAGCATTTCTTTTCGTGTAACACAATAATTTCTCTCCGCTGTAGTTAACGAACGACTCCCGTAAGCTATCACTTTTTCACCGTGTTCCTGAATTTGGGATAGCACACAACCAATAGCACTATTACTTGCATCTGTATCAAGAATAAAATGACCAGCATTAGGATCTGGATATCCAAGAATCGGAGCACTCACAAGTTTTTCTTTCAGTGTAATAAAGGCATGATCACATTCATCTGTCCATTCCCATTTTGTTTCTTTGCTTGTTAGTGCATGTAAACACCTTGCTATTTTTGCAAAATCTTTAATGAATTTCCTATAATAGGACACTAATCCTAGAAAACTTCTTAGCTCGCTCACATTTGTTGGTCTTGCAGCATTTCTGATTGCTTCTGTTTTTACAGGATCCGTTTTTATTCCGTTCGCTGAGACGATATGTCCAAGGAATTTAACTTCCGGTTTGAAAAACGAACACTTTTTAGCTTTTACTTTTAAATTCATTTCAGCCAGTCGATCAAAAACTTGTTCAAGATTGGCTATATGTTCTTCAAAATTCCTTCCGTACACTACAATGTCATCTAAGTATAACACGGCTACTTTCCACTGTAATCCTCTCAACGTCTTTTCTATGATTCGTTGAAATGTGGCAGGCGCATTGCATAAACCGAACGGCATTACAGTGTATTGAAACAATCCTCCCCTAGGTGTCGCAAAAGCCGTTTTCTGCTTATCTTGTTCTGCCATAGGTACCTGGTGATAAGCCATATTTAAATCCAGTGTTGAAAACCATTTAGATCCCGCGAGGGCACCCAGATCATCCTCTATTCTAGGAATGGGGTAGGCATCTTTGATCGTTACTGCATTAAGACGGCGGTAATCTACACATACACGCCAGCTTCCATCTTTCTTCTTAACTAGTACTAGTTGCGAGGACCATGGACTGCTTGATTTTTCTACCAGGCCCTGCTTCTCTAATTTTTGTATCTCAGCATCTAAAATCTCTCTTTTGAAAATTGGCACTCGTCTCGGTGCTTCTTTGAATGGCTCCTCGTCCATTAGCTTAATATGATGCTCTCCAACTGCAACCCGTTCCATTTTACTCTCGGGGTTAGCAAACACACGGTCTCTCCGAATAAGGAATTCCTTGAATTTCTTTGACTCCTCCTCAGTCAAATGTTCACATCCGTCCTCATAGACGGTCTTTAAATGTTGCGATAGCTCGCTGTTTTCCTCAGTAACAGCGCTAATCTCATCATTGCACATATGAATTGGTTCACTCACATACTCCACTGGTATGAATAATGCCATTAATGTACCCCTCTTGATCGAAATTGGTTTTTCTCCGGAATTAAACACACGTAAAAACACATCACATGTTTCCGCATTCAGTAGCGATTTTGCGACTGCCACTTTATGAGATTGTACGAAATTTTGAACTGATAGTGGTAATCCATTTATTTGTTCCTCATAAGTAAGCCTGGATGGTATAATTGCTTCGTGGTTTCCTGGAATTTCTACGGTCTCTGTGCAACAAATATAGTTAGTTCGTTTTCCATTTCCGTGGTCACACTCCATTAAGAGTTCATTGGAGTCATGATCCCGAACACATTTATATCTCACGTAAAAGTCTTCTCCCAACAAATTTTTCTTAACTCCACCCACAAATATTCGCTGTTCTAATTCCACATCTCCTAGTGTTAAAATCATTTTAGCAGTTCCTATGGTTTTTATTGTTTGTCCGTCGGCTGCTAGGAACTTTGTCCTTACTCGTTCTAGTACGGGCCTATTTTCCGGAAAGATGTTGTAATAGGTTTCCTCTGTTATAAATGATCTTCTCGCACCTGTATCTACTTTCCAAATTACATTTGCTCCCTGAATCATTCCTTCAACATGAAATCCACTTTTTCCTGGAATCCGTATCTCACTAACAAATTCTAAATTTTCACTACTAACATCAACACAAATGGAATTACTAGATACACTTGTTGACTTGGAAACTTGGTCAGCTTTGTTAAGCTGCAATTCTCCAGAATTCTCCGCCTGAATAACACTACTGTGTTTCTTTTGCGCTCTTTTAGAAACTTCCACTGCCAAATCCAAGGAGAGATCACAATTCATTGATGTACTAGGCCTTTCAGGATTTTCGACCGGCGCACGGCCTACTGCCTCGGTCCTAGGCGGTTTAACGACCGCCTACTGTCTTGCATTAGGGTAGATCTAATATGGGTTTTATTGTTTTCCTTATTTCTTGGACAGTTGAAGGAAAGATGGTCTGTTGAATTGCAAGTGAAGCATCTCTTCTGCTGACGTTTGTCCTGACTATTAAACTTTTGTCGTTCATTCCACTTTCTTTTGGACTTTGTGTCCGATGACTCAAGGGGATCGTTGACAGCATACACAGCTCGTCTGTTAAATTTGACATTCAAATCCCTGTTATTCTCTCCCAGGCGAATGCATTCTTCTTGCATTGCCGCTGTAATAGCTTCCTGCAAAGTTTTAGGCCGTATTCGTTTTACAGCAAAACGAAATTCGTTCTCATGGCTACAGTTATCTAAAAAGGTTTTCATACTACTCTCTTGTACAAAATCCCGGTTGTCAGGGTAAGCTTTCCTATATAGATCCTCAATCGCCTGTCCAAAGTCTCGAAAAGTTTCATTCTCTCTCTTCCTCCGCATTTTGGCTTCCGCAATGTAACTTTCTTTCATTGCTCTATGACCGAACCGATTCTCCATAGCACATTTAAGATTCGCCCAGTTGTTCCGAGTATCTGCAGGGAGACCATAAGCAAACGTTTCTGCTTGTCCACGCAATACTGTAAAGAATATTTTACGTGCCTTGTCGTCGTTCCAATCGTTTATGGACATCACATTTTCAAAATATCTTATATATTCTGCCCATATATCCTCCCCATCGCCTTTGAACGTCCTCTTTACAGGTATTTGATAGCCTGGATTACTAGTAGTATTAGAACTCGACAGATTCCGTTCTGTTGGAGAACCTTGTCGTCTCCTGATAGGTAGAAGTGGACTAGCTGTTCGTTCCTGGGGAAATCGGACGTGCTGCTGAGGTCGAATGCGAGCCGGGGTGTACTGGTATTCTCCACTCGGAGTTCTACTCCACAGCTTTATAATCACAGTAACCAGAATAACGCACAATAATCCTAGGGCTGCAGAAAACATAAATTCCTTCGTCAAACACAGGAGCATATACCCTGGGAAATGCTGATAGAACAAATAAGCACCTACACATCCTAAAAATAATATAATGGTCCAAAGAAAAATAAATCTGTTCCATGTTTCAGATTCCTGTTCTAATCTCAAGTTCTGTCCGTCTTCGTTTTCCTCATCATTCGGTGTACTGGTGCAAACTGGTTCCGGTCCTGTCACTCTTTCCCGAACTGGTGGACTATCTTCACTCTCATTAAAACTACTCAGAAGAGATCTGCGTGTGCTCCTCTGAAATCTTGGTGTTTCAGTCTCGTTTCCGTGCGTAAGCTCCATACTTCTCGGTGTATAAGTTGTCCGATCTCCACTCATTTTTTTTTTTTTTAACAATCGTATGTTTTAATTCTGCAACCACACGCTGGGCACTTGTAATATCGGCTCAACACATTTCCACTTGAATTTTGAATGAAACACAAATTGTCTTTCTTATTAAACATCACAAAACAGTTAGGACACTCTTTACGCAATGCGACGTCTATCCTTCCCAGTAAAACATAATTTCCGTTGTCATCTATATCGTACACATTCACAAATCTTCGGGAATTTTCCTGAGCACTCATTTTAAAATGAACGTTTTAATTCACTGTTATATCCAAAATCACAGCACACATTTTCATTTGAGAATAATCCAAATAATTCCACACTGTAAATTTCCGAGAATAAGAACGATAAAACTCACAAACATCCATTTGAATCACTTGATAAAAAGTATAAATCCAAACACATTGTCACAATCACCGAGAAGAATATAATAATAATCCAATGGAATTTAAATCCGTTTTTTAACTAAGGAATAACATGAATAACATCCCACCGCTGTGCCACCAGTTGTAGCGGGACCGAGCGTGCGGTCCTTTTTGCTATTTTAATATCCTCCTTAGAATTAATTAAATTCCTCCTTTGGTAACGTAATAAAAATTCCAGTTGTAAGTTTACAAGTTTATTACATGTTTTAATAAATAATCACAATCACATTATGTACAAGTAATCCAAAATATAAGTTCACAAATCGTTAATCTATTCCACTGTCTAGTTAAACTGTCTCTGACTCTCTCTCTGGTCACGCGTGCGTGCACGCCCTATATATACATGTGAGGGGCAGCTCCGGTGGAGCTGCCAATACACAGCAGCTACCGGGGAGCTGCCGCTCTGCGGTCGATTACATAATATAAACAAATACTTTACAATCATTTAATAAAGAATCTGTGAAAGTATCATTACTGTGTACTCCCGTGCTTTTTAAGCGGGAAAATATAAATAACAGCAATATACGAGGGTTGTTAAAAAAGTTCGTGGACAATGACGTTTTTGTAAAAATAAATGGTTCTACATGCATCTATTGTATATCAAAATATTTCTCATGAAAAAATAAGTCAGAATAATTTAATTTTTATTGATGAAATTTAATATTTTTGTAAAAATCGGGGTCCTTAAAGATCGCAGATTGTGCGCACGGACCAGTCTGACGTTACACTAATTTCATTATACCGTCAAAAATTTGGATTTTGACTTAACACATGTTCATGGACACACACTACATTTCTTTTTTAAGGCGCAACGTACTTAGGAGTGCTAGCAATAATCTTTAAGTATAGATTATAATTTACTTAATTTTTAAAATTCAAAACAATGCACACAAATTTACTAGCGTCATCTAAATTAACAGTTTGTATACCCAAACTGAACAGCCCAGTCCGACGCTGCGCTAGATTTATAATGTAGTTCAACGTCATGAATAGAAATGTCCATTCACAGTTAATTACATGTGTTTTTAAATTCTTGTAGTGTCTTCGATTTTGTACACACTGTTGAAAAATCGTATATACGAATCCCAAATCGATACATTCAATAAAATTCAATGATTTTGAGTTGTTTTAACAAATATTGTGTCTCTTACATCGTTTCAACCGTTATAAAACTTCATTTTTTGACCGGACGCTGCCCCGTGCCGACGGACGACGTCACTTTTTCTGCTGAGTTTTGACACGTACTTGTTAAGGTTTCCTTTGTGTATTTTCGTTGTCTATATAGTAAGCAATATTTAAGATATCATAAAATGATAATAACCTCTTTATTTGTGTTACATAAAATTTTTATTATTTTTTTACGTGTTTTATATAGAAAATAATCATTTTAATCCGAACTCTTTATATCAGAGTTTACATCATTTTAACCTTGGTCCGTGCGCACTATCCGCAACCTCTAAAGACCCTGATTTCTACAAAAATATTACGTTCCTTCAATAAAAACTAAATCATTCTGACTTGTTTTTTCATAAGAGACATTTTGATATACAACAGATTTATATAGAACCATTTATTTTCACAAAAACGTCATTGTCCACGAACTTTTTGGACAACCCTCGTATTTACATCCACAGAATATTTTCTTTATTTCTTAAGAAAACCCATTGCGTTCATCACTGCTTGAACTACATTAGGCATATCACCTGTACAGATTTCTTGATTAGTGGCCGTTCCATCAATGAAACGTACAAAGACGTTCGCATCATTAACACAATAATTAATATTTTTAATCCGACTTAAAATGATAATTTAAACAGATATAAATATAAACAATAAAATGTCTTTCTTTGTTTGTTGTTACTGGAATGAACGGTCGCAGCTATTGCAGAAAAAATTTACATAACCCGCTTACGCGGGTTATGTATTTTTTCTGCAACAGCTGCTTCCGTTCATTCCAGTAACAACAAACAAAGAAAGCATTTTATTGTTTAAATAATGTACACTCAGTTGTGCTTTGTACTATATATAATCAGGAAGTCATGAATAAAATTCAAAATGTGTTATCTTCTATTACACTTCATATGATGAAATATCTCTGTTTCCAGGTCGTTTTATTTATATTCGGATCCTTGCTGTGTATCAGTGTATTAGATACCTTCCAAAGAGTACACGACGTTTATCTTTTTTTATTCATTGGTCTTCAAAATGTATGGACCTACATCATGGATCATCATACTTACATCATTTTTTTATGCAGCATTTTCATCTGTGGACATAATTGCAAAGGAAAAGCCTGTCGTTGAATACGGTTTACGTGAAAAATTTCGTGGAAGAAGATGGACAGAAGAATTATATTTCAAATGTTCTTTCAAATTGCATACAGATCCATTCTATAAAATACATTGGTTTATAAACAACAGATCTGTATTCATAAGTGAACCTGTTGATTGCACTAGATTGAATGAAACATTTTTGACAGAGGAACATGGACTAACGAAACTTGGCGTAAAAGTAAGTCTACTAAGACTATCTTAAATATAATTAAACAAATATCTGTTATCCTATGTTTTCTAAAAACCACTTTATACCTTCATACGTTAGAACATTTTTTTTCAGATAAGTTGCATTGTGGAAGAAATGTCAGATAAAAATATTTCTGTAGTTTCCCATAGGAGCGATGTATTGTATGCTGGCATCAAGGTAAATTAATTGTGTTCAATATAGTGGCTCTATTTAGAAAAACAAAAGCAACAACAAAATCGATTCTTTTCATGTGTTTATGGCATATTATTTGAAAAGAGTGGTTTCAAATGGAAATTTGCAACGACAAGAACATGTTTTTTAAAAGCATTGATATGTTGCGATGTGAAATAGCACTTCAATTTACTCAATTAGATATTTGATCCAAAATTTAAGCCCCATCCAGAGGCGTAGGAAGCCATTTGAAAGGGAGGAGGGGGGCTAATTGAAAGGGGGGGTGCTAAACCAACAAAAAAAGATACTATAGTTACTTCCAGTTTTTTTTATCCCAATATAATGTCTATCCTTGCAAAAATAGTGGAGGGGGGCGGCTATAAACCTTCCAAGCACCCAGCCTTGCCCAAGGAACTATTATGGAATCAAGGATAAGCTGCACTACATTTGCAAATTAGCATATAAAATCTACAAATCCTAGTCCTGTGGTTCCTTGAAAAATTAACACACCCTCCATAAAAAATCCTAGATACATGTACATGTATCTCAATGTAATTTTTTTTTATCCCGACTGCCCCCCCCCCTCCCTTTAAGCCTTGGTGCTATAATAAAAACTAAAGTGGGCATTCACTTTCCAAAATTACTTACGTTTTCATGTGCCTATTTATGATCCTATACTATTCTTGAGAAGATTTTGAAAATTGTTCAGATATACACAGAAAAAAGTGACTCACATAAGTTTTATTGGCATGACATTGACATGAATCCTTTGCCCGAGAAAAGACGAGACATGTGAAAGAACTATATGCGGTATGTTGCATATGTTTGCCCCCACAAAAGTCAAATTTTGAAAACTTCCTGAAATGTGCTGAATTCAATAAAATGCATAAGAAATATGTATTACAGGAAAATTTTATCTATTAGTTTTAAAGCAGTGTATTCACAATTTTTTGTTTTATGACGTCACAAACTAGTCCGATTTTATATCCTTTTTCAGAAAGAGGACAAAATGGACAAAATTTCAACTGTTTTAGCTTTAAAATTTATAGAGCACAAGTTTGTTCAGGAACAATATTGACATATTTCATTGATATTATCATTCTACACATTATATCAAAATATTGATCCTGAACACACACGCGCTCGGTGAATTTTACTCAAAATATTGACGAAATATGTACATACTTCCATAAAATTCATAAAAAACTAAAATTAACGTCATGTTTTTGACGTCATTACGTACATATGACGTCATTACTTATGAAAATATTCAGTGCTTTAAAGTCAGCATATGCTCCCCTGTTTAAGAACTTAATTAAATATGTCTCCATCAAAGTTTGATTGGGGGGGGAGGCAAATATTGGTTATTACCGAATAAAGTTCTTTATGTGAAAACTTCATGCAATTTTTTACCTTCCTGTGAATTGAAAATGAAGAACGTATCACATAAATATTGTGCAAAAAATAATTCTGTTCTTCGAAGAAATTATATTGTATAAACCAATTTCCATGATATCCGTATGAATAGATATATAATTTTGTGACATGATTTTTGGATAATTTTCAAATAAAAAGAAAATCACATAAATATTCATTTAAAATCTCTTTAGATCTTTGAATTCCCATCGATTTCCCCTAGGGTTCATGATCCAAACCTTGAATCCAAAAATCGTGGATGATTGAATATATTTATGACTAACATGATCCTGCTGTACTTGAAAGGACTGTTTTGCCCCTATATTCCTTCGTACATGTAACACTGGACACTTCACTGAGAACCCATCCTACTTTCTGGACAATAAATTGAGCCATTTTTATATTTTAAAAAATGATATAAGATATGTTACATCAGTTTCTTTATGTTACCTCAACCGATATGGGGTGGGTGGGGGTTGATTATTATACATAGTCTATTTTATGCCCGGAAGCTCTCACAAAAGTTTTACTTGTTCCGACCGACGATTTTTGTGAAGAAGGTTTCTAAGGTAAAAATAGGAAGACAAAGAACAGTGATCGAAAAATATCCACAAAACAATACAAGTATCTGAAGAGCGCATAAAATACGCACCCCTGGAAAATTCAATGGTGTGATCAAGTGCTGAGACACCCTATATTTACAATGAACATTACTTGGATCAACTTTTTTTTCCATTTTAATATCTAGTGATGTTTTTGACAATTCTTTTGCAGATACACAATGACCAAATTTTCGTCGTTCAAGCAGGTAGGGCTTATGCAAAGATTTACTTGACTGTTCCCTTCGGATGTATGTATTATAATGTGGAACGAAAAGAACGTCAGAACTGTGTCTTAAATATAGAAGTCATAAGTCCCAAACATGGCAACTGTTCCATCAGTAGTGGGTATACAGAGCAATGTGGTTTATCTATTCGTCGGAACCAGTGGAATGAAACATATGCACTTGTAATTAAAAACGAAATCAATTCTGGATCACATGAATCAATGTTCTACAAAATTGCTCTTCGAACACAGGAACTGTCTTCGAATCATATCTGGAGTAGTGTTTTAGGACCAGAAGTCAAAGTATGTGGTAATTTACGATCGTGGCCTTTTATTCATAAAGCTGTTGATGGGTATATACGTACAAATATAGAATACAACATACTACATACTGTATACACTGCGCATCAAAAGCGTCTTGATTTATTTTTATTTTTAAATTATTTTCAGATAAATATTTTGAATAGACAGAAAGATGCAATTTTTAAGACTGTCTTTAATATTGATAGACATATGAGCAAAGAATGGTGAGTATTATAACTTTAATAAACTTAAAGCTATTTTTGTATTTCTATTTCCTACAAATTAAATGTGTGAAATAATATTTCTTAGTTAATTACAGGAATACACTGTATCTGTAAATATGGAATTGAAGTACATGTAATGGTATTAATCCTGAAATATGCCACGAAGTGATTGCTGATATGAATATTAGTTAAACCCACACGTTCTAAAGAAAAAATGGACATACTGTCCGTCTGTATCTCTTTCTCTCTTTTTTTTTTTTTTTGCTCAAACCAATCTTGCATTTAAGCAGTAGTCAACTCATCTTTTCGGAGTATGACAGGTGTTGCACGTGCAAAAAGGATTTTGAAATTTTTGTTTGATTTTACCCCGGGAACCAAATGGGAATAAAACAAATCTACATAAAAATATCCCCATTCTTTTCTGACATTTTTGACATAAACACATATATTTTGAAATATGATTTAGAGTATCCTGTAGATACACAATAAAAATTTCTATACTAACCCTGGGGTCGTTAGAGTTAGGGTCTTTAAACATCGTTTATTGTACAAAAAACCGGGTTAGCTAAACTCGTCTTTGATTTCTTGCAATAACACATTCATGATGTCTAATGATTGTTGATTGTCATGTTGTTTTAAAACGCCCCATTCGAGAATATTTCACTCATATTTTAAACGACATTATCATATACTGGTAATATATACTGAACAAAAAAAAAAAAAAAAAAAAAGAATTGCATATTTTACTCAAAAATATTACTTAAAAATATGACCGTTACTCGGCACTAAGGCCATTGAGCAGTGAGGGACCTATATCGTGCCAACGTCTTCCTCGGCTTCGGATTTTTTAAGATCTTATCCGAAGGACTCGCAACTTTGATTTGAAAGTGCCGACCGCATAGAGAATTATAACACTTGCTACGCTTTTTTATCGACTCAGGCCGAGATTCAAACTCACGACCTTCCGAACACATCCCTTCTAATGTGTTCGGAACCTTTAATTTTTCAGTGTTCTGCAAATTATAAAACCCGATGAGTTCAGAGTAGCTCTGGCAGTGGCTCTGGCAAGAGTTAGCGAGACTTCAGCGAGATAGGGTAAATTATTCACGGAAATGTGGCTAGGAAGTGACTAGCACTTGGAGACATGGTAAACAGAAAAGTTATGTTGCGTTTTAGTTTTCACCACCCTATCATATCATTCTGTAGAAATGTATTTTAATCAATCCTTCTTGAATTAATTCAAATCTAAGTAAAAAGTATTCTCTATGAAACAATTTTCTGCTGTCATGAATTATAATTTCTTTTTGGACAATCATTTCGCCGGGACTACATTTTTTGGCATTAGATTAGCAAATAAGGCACCGATTAAACACGTTGGATATCTACAGTCTCATATGAAGTCATACCACAAGTTGTTTAGGCCGATACAATGACCATATCAGCAAATACAATCTATCATTATAGTATGATGCTGACTGACTTTTTCATTCCGATTTTTCGGTCATAATTTACACATTCAATTGTCTAGTTTTATTTTTCTCGATCATGACAAGGAGCACACGGTATGCTACATGATTCTACCTCTGATCGTTTTTTTAAGTCCGTGGTTGCTCTGCTTTCAATTTGTATGGTTTAAATAAACTTAATATTTGAACTTGAATATTTATATAATAGTGTTGCATTATGCATGTACTATGCCTAAATAGTAGGCTGGGTTTGACACATGGTGCACGAGCCGGAGGCGAGTGCACTATGTGTCAAACCCTGCCTACTATTTAGGCATAGTACATGCATAATGCAACACTATTGTTATTATTATGCTGACTGTTGTAATTATTTATGCGGCAATCTATTTGACTTTTTCCTGAAAATATCGGTGCTTAAACAGCGCACTTGCAAGAACTCATTTTAAAATATTCATGCTAAAATTGTTTGCATGCTTAGTTATTTTGGTTACTAGTATTTTCTCTAAATAAGTCGGGATTTTCTGTCCCAAAGCAACACATCTTTATTTTCTGTTTTGTTCGTAAGCCTTATTTGTTTGCAGACGTCGATTCTCATTGATAATTTTCTTTTACATCCTTCAATCAAGCGTCATATAAAAAAGCGTTTTAATGACCCTATAAAATCAGTTCATCTAACGATCTGTATGTAATTAGTTTGAAAGTTTGTTGTACACATTAATCTAAAGTTCCTTAGAATAATATAACTGTTTTCAAATAATATTTGTCTATTTTCTCCTTCTTGTGTCAATTGTATAAATTAAGTTTATATATTTAATAAAATTATACCAATAAGTGATTGTCTTTATGGCGTAATCGATAAGGCATCGGACTGACAATCTCATGGTCGTCAGTTCGATCCCCGGCTTGTGCATGGAAGAATTTTATTCAGTAAATAAAGCCGTGCACTATTTCGGCATAGTATGCTTACGCTATATAAATCCTTAGACCACTATGCGAGAATAGTAGGGTATGGGTTATATAGAGACAAACTGACAGGAAGCATAATAATGTGCAGTATCTCCTTATTTCAATTCAGACTCGAAAAACAATTTTGTAAATGATGATATGTCAAACAAAAACGAAATCCGTCTTTATTGCATAACCTACGGAAGCCCAATAGTGCAAACCAAAAATGAATTAAGAAAAACGAAATTGTAAAATAAAGAAAACCGAAATTATTAAATAAAGAAAAACGAAATTATTGAATAAAGAAAAACGAAATTAATGTATAAGGAGAAACAAAATTATTATTTAAAGAGAAACGAAATTAATATACAATGTATAAAGAAAAACTAAATCATCAAATAAAGAAAAACGAAATTGATATAAATTAAAAAACGAAATTATAAAATAAAAAAAGGAAATTATTAAATAAATCATTTCGTTTTTCTTTATTTAATAAATTTGTTTTTCTTTATATATTAATTTCGTTTTTCTTTATTTAATAGTTTCGTTTTTCTTTATATATGAATTTCGTTTTTCTTTGTTTAATAATTTAATTTCATTTAGTAATTTCGTTTCCTACTTTTAATAATTTCGTTATTCTTAATTTTATTTCGTTTTTCTTTATTTTTTAAATTCGTTTTTCATATAGAAAACTGAAACTAAAATACGGAATTTATAGATGTGCATGGTAAGGACCATTCCATAAAGCGCACATGTTTTAAAGCATCACCTCGTAACTCTTTTTACATGACATTAATGACATTTCAATAAAGCTCATGAATCGCGAGAAGGTCAAGACCTTGAGTATCGTATAACTGAATTCGAACTTAATCTCGTCCTTTCTCTGTACCCATAAATCTTTGAATATCTACTGAAAGGGAAAAGAAACGCAGGGTAAACTTTTTAGGTAAATTAAAATTATTTTCTTTCATTTTTTTTTTCAGTATTTCTATCTAACTTTTAAAATCATCTTTCCAAAAGATATAACCAAAATCCCATTTTATTTTTTCTTATAATTTATGGGTTACTGAAGCTGTTTGACGATACCTCCCAAAAGTGAAAATCACATTATCTTCAATGTCTCTCCCGCGCATCTGTCATGAGCCTTATTTCTCCTTTGATCGAATTTAGGTAATTTAGTGTAGGTATACTGATCAAAGAAGTCAATTAACCAAATTTAAGGGTTACGGACACTACACGATACTTTAATTTTTCACAGGCTTGAGGATGAAGTTTTCGTTTTTCAGCATTTTATTTCTCGTTTCAGTTTCTCTGGATTTTTTTTATTCTTCAGATCTCAACTTCATCTGATAAAAGCATACCATAACCAATATACTTTGAATAAATATATACACTTGTAACTTTATACAGGTGTTATGTGCAAGTAGCAAAGTCAAATCTTGAAGAATAAAGCTCACTAATATTTCTTTAATTTATCTGGGTTTTTTTTATTCTGCGAAGGATTCTATTTTTCTTCAAACAGTTAAATATATTATATACTTTTACTAAAAATGGTTTAATTTTAGTTTGTTTTTTTTTTTTTAAATTTTTATAGTGTCCGTAACACAATTACTTCCCCAATGTTTAACATTTTGAATGCAAATTTACTTGCATTTAACACAGTTTAAGATATTACCTATCAGCAACTAGACAATTGAAGCAATATATCACAACAAATATTGGTTATGTAACTCATGATAATAATTTTTAACTATCTTTATGTCATTGTGGGTGTCCAGTCATTATTTTAGTACTTGCAGTAAAAAAAACCCCAATTGATCTAATAGAATTCCAGCTAATAAACACCTTTTTATCTCTAAATTTAATAAAACACTGCTTCAAAAACGTATCTGTAAATTTGTGGAGAAAAAGTAAAGATATTTCATTTATTAACTTTTGGTTACGGACACTACACACTCAACAGGTTATTTAAAGTAGGATGAAACTTAACCTTAAATAGAGGAATTCCAACAAGATTTTCGTAAATGTAATACCAGTCGACTTAAAAAATGAAAAAATAACGACATGCTATTTGACTTAAATCCTAGGATGTCAATGGCATCTGCCAATATCAAGATGATGTAACACCAAGGTTCTCGTATATGGAAATGGTGCAATCTGGGTTCCCCAAATTAGTTGCATTATCAAAATTAGGCAAAAAAATAAAGTACATTGATTAACTTGTTAAACAAACCTCTGACCTTTGTGAATAGACTAGCATTAGTGTTTTAACACAGCCTGTTTAAAACTGCCTCAAGTACAGGTTACGGACACTACAGAATTTTGTAGTGTCCGTAACCAGATTTGTGATGATAACAGAGAAACAGTGGTGATGATCAGTAAAATTGCAACACATCTCAGCATCTATATGAAACACCTATGTAGGAAATTAGTTAAGATATTTATGGAGCCTTCCTATTTCACATAATTTAAGTGATAACGGACACTACAGTTTTTTGTAAAAACTTAATTTTCCACATATAAACATGATGAAATTTCATTACAATGGTTACATAACCCAACTTTTTTTCTGTAAGTAACAGAGCATTAATACTGTGATTTTAGACAGAAATCTGATAAAATAACTGATATGGACATTATTTTTATTTGGCACAATGAGAGGGGTAAAATTATGTGGAAAATGTATAACATTGCACCCCCATTACATTTTCTTTCATATCTTCAAAAGTTGTTATTCAATCCTGAAAATTCAAGCACCAAAAAAATTTGTAAAATAAATTCTAAAGTCTGATAATGATCATTGGCATGAAAATGTATGATATTTAACAATTATTTCAATTGAAAAATGCTGTAATTTTGAAGTGCAACCGCATAACGCTAAAAAAAGTAATTTTTGGGGTAAATTTTCTGCATTCACTTAAAATCTGTTAAGGCTAGATCAACAAAGTTTTGTACACTAGTCCTTTATAAGGATTCCTATCAACGAATTATGATAAATTGCAGGTAAAGAAATAACATTTCTTAAAATCATGTATAACAATGTAATATTCTTAATGCGCCCTATATTGTATTTCACCCGATTAGTAAATCGGCCGGCTCAAAAAACCAAATTGCAGAATTGCTTTCTTTCATTTTTCGTGTGAATGTAATGATTACAATAGCCTACTGTATAAAAGGCAGTTTTTTTGGTAGTATAAGGTGGCAATTTAAGAGATTGAAGGACAAAAAACCCGCTCACAACATGACTCTGTTTCGCATTAACGTCATCGTCACGGTTGAATGAAAACCATTCAACGCCCTCTCTGACAAAAGGTAACACGTTTTATGGTGGAATATTTACAAGAAACAGTTTAGTTACCCGTTGTTGCCTTTTTCACTAATTAGGCAATCCGAAAACCAAACCCCATTGAACTTCCGTAAACTGTATCAAGACTGCTAATATTGAAAAGCAATGTATATACCTCAGGTGCATCAAATGGTGCAACATAATTATGTGATAGACTCGTCGTCATCAAATTCCACATGTTTTGGGCTTTGCAGCGTTTTCTCTGCGTGACGTCATACATTTTACGGTTGAGTAATTTTGAACCCTGATTTTGGTGCATAGTAACTAAATTTTTCATCCTACCAATTTTCGTAATTTTTGGTCATAGTAACTAAATTTTTCATCCTACCAATTTTCGTAATTTTTGGTCATGCGGTCAAAAAAAAGGAATAGAATGCTACCCTGCGTTTTTTTTCCTTTGAGTATATTGAGAGAAAAATGATTTGAATACTTTGTGGGATTTGTTTTGTGCAAGTTTGTGCATTGTTTGTTCACAAATATCTCTGACTTATAAATACAGACTGAGAGTTTGTCATTTAGAATATGTGAAACCAACTACTATATAGTAGTCATGCAGTACCACTGACTTATAAACAGTACAGATTGAGAATTTAACATTTATTTAGAAGGATATGGAGATAACGAACAGTATACAATCTCAAAGTCTATAAAACAATACAAAATAAGAACAGAGCACGAAACATCAGAGGTGGGATCAGGTGCCATGGAGGAGTGAGCATCCCCTGCCGATCAAGAAATCAAGAACTGTTTTGCTGTATTTTTAATATAGCAATTAAGCAATTATTAATATCTACTTATTGTATCTACTTTCCATTGACTTAATTTTTGCACTGACAAACAAACCCACAAATTCCGATCGGTAATGTATTATTCTCCGGCATTTTCTAATGCTTGTAATGTTAAGCCATTAGATTTCCTAAATGTTAAAAATTCAACAGTACATGTTGCAAACAACGGAATCATAGTCTTCATGTTAAACTTAAGTGTGTTTTATAGACACATTGGTAAAGAAACGAAAGGGGGGTTGACCTATTGGAGTTTTGGTGCAACGGAACATTTATGACCTTTACTGGAGAGGTGGGAGACTTTATAATATGGAGAAGATGTCGATAGAGGCATTGTATGAGCTGGTTTAAGAATAGAATTTCTTGGCAATGTAGCAAAGAAAATACAGAAGAGTTAAAAGGAATATAGAAAATAACTCAAAGTGTATACATGTATTGTATGAAGATATCCAGAGAGTTCCGAATGTGAGGATGTGAAGTAACTTGGTCCTTTGTGTCATCGTTTTCAAGAATTGTTAGGTTAAAAGCCAAAGACATCAGATTTTTTTCTTAATTTTTTTTTATAATAATGGTTTTATTCGTTGTTTTTAGTGTTTCTGAAATTTGTAAGATTGACTAAATTAACCAATCAGGAATTAGTGTCTATCTTTGGTTGTGATTTGACGGTAAAAAAAAAACCCTTCCTTGTCTTTGTTTAGAACAATCAGATAATGACTCGGGCTTTTCCGTCGGAAAAAACCCGGAAAATTGAAGTATTAAATATGTAGTTATCTTTAAAGTGTAAGCTACAGAATAGATAAAAAAGTTATTTAATGCTACAACATGATGAAATGAAATTGTTATCGTACAGTCTATCTATAGTACTTTTCACAGTTTTCCCAGAATGCACGACCGGTGAGCTGAGCATGCTTATTCGAGGAATTTGGACTAACATAGTTGCTAGCGCTCGAGAGCGCTAGCAAAAACGAAATTAATATAAAAAAAAACGAAGTTAATAAATAAAAAAAAAAAAAACAAAATTATTAAATAAAGAAAAACGAAAAATTATTTATCCATTAGTAGTACAAGCCGTCTAGATAGGAGGTTCAACTGAGTGCACTTTTGGGCCTGGGGGGATAGGGGGTTCAACGGAGTGCACTTTTAGGCCCTGGGGGGATAGGTGGGTCAAGGGAGTGCAGATAAGGGGGGTCTGAGGGGGATAGGGGGTCAACTCAGTACAGTCCTTGGGGGATAAGTGGGTCAATTCATTACATATAGCCCCCTAAATACGGGGTGTTTACACTTTGTTTACATAATACTATACGCTGCTACTACGATTTTGGCAGCGACTCAAGAATGTGATTATGACGTCACGCTTTCATTCACAGTCTAGACAGTCTAGCCTAACCAGTTCCAACTGGATTTCCTCAAAACAATAACAAACAAGATGTGTTTGTGAAACACAGATGCCCCCGTATGGCAACATAGTAAGGATTAAACTTTTCTTAAATGCAAATTTAATTAATTGGTAACAAAAGTAGGGTATTCTCACTAGAAAACAATTTTGAAATTTGAAAATAAGCCAATGTTTACGTTTTTTTTAATAAGTACAAAAATCTCCAAGGTCAAGGTCAAAAGGTCAATGTAATTGGTATCATATGAAAGCTCTGGCAACATAGAATACTTATGGAGAGTATTGAAGCCCTAGCCCTTACCGTTCAGAAGTTATGACCAAGGCTAATTTTTTTTAAAGTAGGTCAAACTCCAAGGTCAAGGTCATAGGGTCAAAGTTCTAACTTGTTATCAAATGAAAGGTCTTGTCACAAGAGTTCAATGTGTAAAGTATGAAAGCAATAGCCCTAACTATTTAAAAGTTACGGTCAATGTTTGCATTTTTGAAAGTAGGCCAGTATCAAAGGTCAAGGTCAAAGGGTCAAAATTCTTGGTATCCAATAAAGGGTCTTCTCACAAGGATAACGCATATGAAGTGTGAAAGCCCTATCCCTTACCGTTCAAAAGTTATAGCCAAGGTTAAAGTTTTTTCACAAGTAAGGAAATCTACAAGGTCAAGGTCAAAGGGTCAAGGTTGTTGGTATCCAGTGAAAGGTATTTCAACAAACATTACATATGTGAAGTATAAATGTCCTGGTGTCTACTGTTCAAAAGTTATGGTCAACTTTCAATTTCTTAAAAAGTAGGTCAAACTCCAAGGTCAAGGTCAAAAGGTCAAAGTTATTGTTATCAAATGAAAGGTCTTGTCATAAAGATCAAATATGTAAAGTATGAAAGCACTAGCCCTAATCTTTAAAAGTAAGGGTCAAGGTTTGTTTTTTAAAGTAGGTCAATCTCAAAGGTCAAGGTCAAAGGGTCAAAGTTCTTGGTATCCAATGAAGGGTCTTCTCACAAGGATTTCATATATGAAGTATGAAAGCCCTATCCCTTACCGTTCAAAAGTTATGGCCAAGGTTAAAGTTTTTTCACAAGTACAGAAATCTACAAGGTCAAAGGGACAAAGTTGTTGGTATTCAGTTAAAGGTCTTTCAACAAACATTACATATGTGAAGTATAAATGTCCTGGTGGCTACTGTTCAAAAGATATAGCCAAAGTAAAATTTTAAAATTTTCATGTAAAAGTGGGTCAAACTCCAAGGTCAAGGTCAAAAGGTCAAATTTGGTGGTACCCAAAGAAAGGTCTTGTCACAAGGAATACACATGTGAAATGTGAAAGTCATAGCTCCACTAAATCAAAAGTTATGGACAAGGTTAAAGTTTTTGCGGACAAACAGAGAGACAGAGAGACAGAGAGACAGACAGAGAGACAGACGGACACGACAAAAACTATATACCCCCGAAACTTCGTTCACGGGGGCATAATAACAAAAGACAGATGATAACAAGGCAATTTTATTCAGAATCAAAATACAACAATTTACTTTTTCTTCTTCTGTGCCTTTTCAGTCATCAGGGATAGTTTCCTCTTGTGAGTAGTGCTGGGGCCTGGAATTTCTATGTTGTGTTCCTTTTTCTCTTTTTTGTCTCCTTCTTTCACTAAAGGTTTGGTCTGGTGGGTCCCTGAGATCTTGGGTTCATGAGGCTTTTTCTCCAGTTTTTGTATTTCTTTTACAAATTGTTGATCCTCCTCATCCTCTGTACACTTATTAGCCCAACGGCCAAATTTCCCGCACTTGTAGCACAAATCTTTCTGGGGGCAATCTGGGGCCCAATGCCCTAACTCTTTGCAGATGTAGCATGGATCCGTCTGTCTAGTTTTCTTAGTCTCTCCGGATCCCCCTGTCCTTCTTTTTTCTGGTAAGTGCTTCCTCCTCCTCCTCTCATTTTGTCTTGCATGTTTCTGACTTTCACTTCTAATTTGGATAATTTGGCACGAATCAAACAAAATTCACTGGTGTTGTAAGTTTTCAGATCAGTCAGCTTGTTGTCATGATGACGCACCTTCTCAGCAATATAATTCAGCTTGTTGTTAAGATCACTCACCTTGTTATTCATATCATTCAGCTTGTTGTTAAGATCACTCACCTTGTTAACAATCCCATCCAGAGTTGTATTTAAGATGCCCATATCTTCTTTATTGGCATATTCTGGAAGATTATACATACCCAAATCTAATCCCACTGCGTCCTGTGACTCTGGCATGGGGGCTCCTACATACCCTTCAGGTGTCACATAGCTGGGGTTGTCTGGGGTATTCATCATTGCTTCTGCCATAATATTTTCACGTCTGTCAAGTTCGAAGTGCCAACCAAGACTGATCGTTAAATCCCAGTTTTTTTCTTTATATACCTGCTGTGGGTCGTGTGCACGTTTTACCTGCGTTTTTATACCTGTTGCATCATCTGTAAGGACCGTGTGCAAAAAATTAGGGGTACGTGTGCACTTCTTACCTGCCTTTTCTATACCTGTTGCATCACCTGTAAGGGGGCCGTGTGCAAAAATACGTTTTACCTATGTTTTATACGGGGGTATAAATGAAAAGAAAAATCCGGTCCTTTCTTCACAATCGACTATCATGTCAACCCTGATACACACACTCTCTGATTTTAGATGGGTATGATTGTTTAGTACAATGGGCACAAAACCACCAAGAATCCCTACCCCCGGAGGCAGAACAAGTATTTCAGGAAGCGACCACTATCATGGAAACCCTCAGGATTTGTGGTTACAATGCCTAGCCTTATCACATTATGCGACCATGGGGAGACTAGCTACCATACATTTTCTATGTCGACATATGAAAACAATTCTGCCCCAGAAATGGTACGGACTGAACCTGACCCGTTATTTCGGAAAGCCTTACAGTTTCCTGACCCATCCCCAAGCGGCCAAAGTGATTTTACTGTGGCAGAACATAGATGCGATGGAGAAAGTATGTATTCAATACGGAATGAAATACATGGAAATTTCACACAGGCTAGGAAATCAGTGACTTTTAATACCAGCCAAAATCAAATCTACGAATTACCCCCCCCCCCCCCCCGAAGACCGGAGAAGTCCCTGGATGCAATTAGTAGCGGATCGAATACGATTTCGGAGGAGAATTCGACAGTTAAAAGTTTGTTAGTTTTTAAGAAATTAAATAAAAATCTTGTAATACTACATCACTGTTATGTTATTGTATAACGTCATCTTTATACAGTCGGGTTCGGGTTCCCTCAATTTCGCTTCGTCACTGTGGTGGCGCTTTTTTCCAAAAGCGATTTTTTTGTTTTAACCAATCACATTTGATCACGTGATGGATTGTTGATGTTTGCCGCGATATTTGACTATCGTCTGGTATTGTGTATAAATACAGACCCTCCGAGCGCTCAGTATCATTCCTTCGTGACTGAGTGTATTCTACATAGTGAAGAAAGAAGAAAGAAGATATGGCTGGCAGTTTTTTTATGAGGATTTGTTTCTCATCCCTGGCATGGTCATCGAGAGCCATTTAATCGTGAGGCGCCAGGACAACGGGCAGAGGCTACTAGATATAAATATGGCTCGGATAGCAGTTAATGACAGGCGCCAGAGCAGGAGGGCCAACCCCTACAGAAGGGAGACACCCCGCACGCCGCCACCACCGCCACTCAGACCCGCTACGCCAACCCCCCAGGTACAAGCGAGGAACCAGGGGAGGATTTCCCCCTGGGGGTTCAGGGTCCCCACCCAGAGGATCCATTGTAGCTTGTGCCTAGCAGACGACGAGAACAATAATTTCTGTTGTTCTAGATGCCTCCAGAGACCGGCATGCCTCCTGTGCGCTGCCCGGATCATAGAGCGCAACCTTCCCTGTCCGCTTTGCCGGAATTCGGAGGTTATTATTCAGCCTTTGAGCTGGAGACCACAGTCTGAGGGGGACGAGTCCAGTGATTCTGATGATGGTATGCAAGTCGGACAGATCGTCCAGCACCTACTGACGCAGTAAAAAGATACCTGGACCCACCTGAATCCAAAAATGTAAAAAAAAAAAATAACCAAAAAAAAAAAAATTAAAAAACCAGAAAAATTACAAAAAGGCCGTTTTTACGGCCGCCCAATTGTTTCGAAAAGATGCCTTCTGTATAGTCGATAAATAAGAAACGAATTGTGTGTGTGTTAGAAAAAAGATTTTCTTTTTTCAAAATACAGTCAAGGAAACGATTGTATCTTAGAAAAAAGATGATCTTTTTTATAAAGTCAAAAAAGGAAACGGTTGTGTGTTCAAAAAGAAAAGAGTACCTTATACAGTCGATATATAAAAAAAGAAAAGAGTACCTTATACAGTGGGTAAAAAAGAAAAGAGTACCTTATACAGTGGGTAAAACAAGAAACATTGTGTATGTGTCTCTCAAGTTATAACACCAGGTCACTTTTTTAAATTTTTAAAACTTATAAATGTTTTAACTTTTTAAAACTTTTTAATAATAATAATAATCAATAGGAAAGTCCCCTTTTTTAAAAAATGAATTCACATAAAACATATATTTTTTATTTTTTCATCAAACAATAACACATACATACATACATACATACATACATACATACACTTAATGTGGATGAAGAATGTACACCTGTTTGTCATAAGTGTGTACAAATTGTTCAATATAATTTCTGTAATGAATCCAATTTCCTTTGGCTAGTCCACATGCAATCTTGTAAGGAAAAGCATAAGTCTAGTAAGGTAAACTTTCCCCCATTTCTTGTAAACAAGTTTGAAACCATTGCTCTCTGTTTTGTGCTGTATCCTGATAAGTGGAAATTCTTTTAGGTCAGTGACTTGCTTTTCCATAATCCCATTGAGCTAGTAAACAAATGACCACAGGGGTTTGTGAGGTAAACACCTTAATAGTGCCTGGAATTCCTCTTCTTCTACAGCTAGATTTCTAGACCCTAAAGGTCTGCGAGTGGCATAGAGATTAGCTTGTGGGAATTTCTCTGCCAGACTTTGACTCAATCCATGAGCTTTTACAGTTAAACAATTACATTGATGAACAATAGCTTCTATCTCACAGTTGAGTAAATCACCTTGTATCTCCTGGAGACTCATGATGTAAAATGAATCTATTTTTTAAAACACCCTTGTTTTTATAGAACAACAACAACAACACAATAAAACAAGATTTCAAATATTTTTTTTTTTTTATTCAGGTAAATCTACAATCTCTTGGAACTAATTCTTTGTTTCTCACATCAGGTTTTAGAACTCCATATTCTTCATAGTCACCTTGTCTATAAAAAGGTTCTTTCCAATTCTGGGGTGCTGTGAGACATCTCAAAACAGGTTAATTTATGAATCTTTCTGTACATGTATCTCCCTTGAACCCTGTTTTTCATTTGAATGAATCCTCTCACATGATGAAGTTTTCCAGTTTCTGGATGCATTTCTTTTTGTAAGATCAAGTATTGATATTCACTTCCAATGATTTGATCTACATCTTCTTGTCGGCACCCAGTTAGATTAAATATCCAATTATTAGCTATTCTACCTCTGTCTTGTTTTAAGTAAGCAATATATCCATTGCCTGTATTTTCTTTCTGTTTATTCTTATAATGAGCCTTAAGGGGATGAAGGATGTATGGTCACGTGACTCAGTTGATTTGCGTCATAATCTCTGATAAAATATGTACAAAACGAGATTGAAACCACAGTACTTGTATAATTTTTTTGACTGTTTGTTTGCGTTCACCATCTAGTATAAAAATGTCTGAAAACATTCAAAATTTCTTGCAAATATTATCAAATTACGGAATAGATTAATCCACTCTGCCGTTTCCCTACTCTGCGCGTCCAGTGCGTCTTTGACGTCATAGTGTATCTCTTAGTTCAGTAAGATCATACACGGTAAAAACGGGTAGTATAAATCATAAAAACGGGCCATAATATGTACATGGTAGGGTATTTTGTAAATTTCAGAACGCAAAAAATATTTTTACATGGTTGTTGACGGAAAAGTTCTGTGGGTTTGTTATTTCGCTTATTTCAGGAATGTGTGACGTCAGCTTCACCAATCGATATTTTTACAGTTAATCAATACAATGACGACCTTGAACTTCGACGTAAATTTTCAAATATTGAATGATAGGATTTTTTGCAAATTAATTTTTTTATGGTTTAAGTTGTCCTAAAAAAGTCGTAAATTTCCGTCTCCAGATGTGGTGTTACAAAAGAATCTTGCTTTTTCGATTTTTTTTTTTTTTTTTTATTTATTTATTTATTTTTTTTTTATTGAGTTTCACAAGTACACAAAGCAGACTATACATATATATATAAGCAAAGCATATAAACACATATACACGGTAAATGTCTTGATAATTTCGTTAGTTTACAGCAGTACAAAGTTTACTTGTATACGTGAAAGTTATTTATTTTATTTAAAAAAAAAAGGGGGGGGAGGGGGGTCAGCAGTGGTAGAAAAATGCATTCAAATGTTTATGATTAGCTAATGTAAATCCTTAAAATTAGCATATAATTACATTTTACCATAAAAACAAATGATTTTTTTTTCAAAGTACATCACAGATTGTTTGCCAGTGCCTTTCATATTCCATATATTTGCAACTTTGTAATAACAACACCTTTTCTATTAAAATTCTCTCTATAATCCTCTTTATTAGGATGTCGATATTTAATTTTGGAATACTTTTATATTTACTTGCAAAAATAAATTGCTTTACAGTAAGTATAATCAAGTTTTGTAATTTACAAATATTCCTGTTCTCGTATTTACCAAAAAGTATTGATATTTTATCAAAACTACAATGCATCTCAAATTTGTCCAAAACCCATTCTTCAATCCTACACCATAAGTCTTTTACTTTGAAACATTCTACAAACAAGTGGTCAATTGTTTCTAAGTCACTTAAGCAAAAAGTGCAGGCTGGTGAGTCAATCAGCTTCAATCTAAAAAGGTAATAATTTGTTGGAATGATTCTGTGTAATATTTGAAATTGGAGCCAGTGAAATTTGGATTCCTGAGCAACTTTGAAAGGAAGTTCAAATATTTTATTCCAATCTGCTTCATCAAAGAAAACATTATTTTCATTCCATTTTAAAAGAGAACTGATTGGCTCTCTCTTGTTATTTATAAATATTTTATACATATCTTTACACCCTTTATTACTTCTATAAAAAATGAAAGTTGAATAAGGAATATTTGGTCCAATAACCTTTAATCTTTTAATGTCCTCTATTCCTGCATACTTCAGTCTTTTTAATATAGCCCTCTTAAGACCATTATATTCAACAAAATTTGTTTTCACTTTTAAGTTTACTATGGTATCGAAGCTTAAAAAGTTACCATCATTATCAAAAAGGTCATTTAAAAAGACAAAGCCTTCATCAAAATAGCTTTTCCAGAAAAAAGATTTTCTATTAATCGTTATATGTGGGTTATTCCATATATGTTCTAATAACACATGTTTGTTTTCTTGGTTTATATTTATAAGTCTTACCCAGGAATTAAGAACCTCTTTCCAAAAATTGTTTGTTAAATTCTTTGCTAAGTTTAAAATGTAATCTGAGCCCCTTATCCACATGTTTTCAATGTCTGTTTTTAGTTCAGCTTTAAACAACTTTACCCATTTTGCATCTGAATGAATGAGTCTTCTAACCCAACTTGATTTAAGTGCAGAAATAAATTCTGTGTAGTCTACCATTTTCAGCCCTCCATATTTATAGTCCTGAATTATAACATTTTTCTTTATTTTATGTATTTTACTATTCCATAAAAAAAGAAACAACTCTGTCTCAAACATTTTTAGAAATTCGGGTTTAGGATTTGGTAGTGTAAGAATTAGATGATTTAGTTTTGGTATTATAAGAGTTTTAATTACTGTTAATCTACCAATTGGGGTAAGTTTCCTCATACTCCAACTACATAGGAGTTTTTTAATATCATTTAATTTTGACATGTAATTTAATTCAAGCATTTCCTCCAGATTGACTGAAAATTTTATTCCTAGCAGATTAAAGTTTGAATTATCCCAATCAAGCTTCCACCGAGAATGGTGAAAAACTTCTTTGGAATATTTCTTACTTCCAATCCAAACCATTTTTGTTTTTAAGAAGTTAATTTTTAAACCCGAAATATTTGCAAAATAATCGAGTTCTCGTAGAATACCATCCATTGAGGTAGGTGAACCATCTAAATAAGGGATGTATCATCAGCATACGAGGGTTGTTAGAAAAGTTCGCGGACACATTGAATTACGGAAAATCTATTGTGTACTGTGAAGTATGACCTATGTCTGAATAAATTCCTACATTTTGTGTATTTGTATGTAAAAAATCAGGTCCATTTACTACAATCTTGAAAATTTACAACGATTTTTACTATGAGGTCATGGGATTCACGGAGCAATCACTTGACGTAAGGCGACGTGACAGCCAGATTTCAATCCGTTAAGCTTTGTCGCAGTTCGTTAAATCTTTCGTTTTTTCCATATTTTTCTTATCTTTTTTCTACTCTAAATTTGAATATCTATATCAAGACATGTTACTTTTCTACTATAATGTCTTTTGTCCTAATTCGAATATTATTGAGATCTTTGGGCAAAAAGTCTACGCAGTTAATAGATCAGGTATGGAAACTATGCAAAACCATAAAGGCACAACGTCTATGCAATAAAGAGGTATTGAACAGAAGTATCGATGGGGTTAATCATTCAAAATATTAATCCTTACATTCTTATAAAGCTACAACCATTTTAAAACTTTTGTCCTTTGTATGTGTAGGAAATTCCCGGCAACATCTTGCACATTTTAGTCTCTTTTTAGACATTTTTCTGTCTGCATACATAATTTTTACGTAGTGCAGTGCTCCAGGACGCTCAATGATCTTCCGATTTTTGGCTGTGTTTTTATGCGTTGATCATTTATAAATGGCTATAAAACAGTCATATACCCTCCAATTTGATCCAAAATTTCTCCCAGTGATGTTTTATGAATACTTTTGCGACAGGTAAAATATCACAAATCTCTTTGCGCTACAATTGTGCAATTTTTAATTTTGATAAAGAGTCTATGTGATGTAAACGTGCCAAAATGTAGCATGCTCCGTGAAGCAAGATTTATCAAAATAAAACAGCTGTATATTTTTCAATGAGCACCGGAGAGCACCAAAGTTTTGTATATTTATTGTAAAATAGGTTAAGATTTTATCTGAAAAGTTTGACTGGTTTCGGGAAAATAGCGCGCTCACAATAGAACTTGTCCGCGAACTTTTCTAACACCCCTCGTATTGTGAAAGTTTATATTCTTCGCCTTCGATTGTTATGCCTTTAATGTCTTTATTATTTCGAATAAGAATTCCAAGTATTTCTGCACATAACTGAAAGAGATATGGTGAAATTGGGTCGCCTTGTCTACAGCCTCTTTGAGGAAATATATAGTCTGAAATAATACCATTTTGTGTTACACATGATTTAATACCACTGTAGAAAGTCTCAATCCATTTTTTAATGGAGGGCCCAAAGTTGAAAAAGTCCAATGTTTGATATATAAATTTCCATGAAATTGTATCAAATGCTTTTTCAAAGTCTATAAGCATTAGTAAACCAGGTACTTGGTTTAATTCTGTATAATGCATCAAATCATATATTAATCTAATATTCTCCCCTATGAATCTTCCTTTTATAAATCCAGTTTGGTCTCTATTGATTAATGTATCTAATTTTTTTTTCATTCGTTCAGCAATACAACCTGAAGCTATTTTATAAACTACATTTAGTAGACTAATTGGCCGCCAGTTTTTTAAAAAGTGTTTTGGTTTTCCTGATTTTGGAATACAAGTTATAATTCCAAGTTTATTTGACTCTGTAAAATGTGTTAGATCATATGAATTGTTTATTGCTCTTGTAATAAAAGAACCTATATCTTTCCAAAAAAATTTGAAAAACTCGCAAGTAAATCCATCGGGGCCAGGACTCTTCTCATTTTTCATTTGTTTTAGGAAATTAAGAACTTCAGAATTTGTCACTGGACCTTCAAGACTATTTGATTCTTCTTTACTTAACTTGGGAATATCTTTATAATTTTTTAATTTTTCATGAATATTTTCATTTTTTTCATTTCATTTTATTTTTCGAATTTTTAACCCCATTCATACTCTCAAATATTTTAAAAGACACATTTCCGCTGGTATATTTTTTATCTATGGTGAAAATTTTCAATTATCGACCGAGTAATGGACCCAGAAACACGGAGAATAAAAACTCCGCTCAGACACTGTGGGGTATGGTATTTGTCACTCAATATCTCAGAAATAAGTCTAGAAACCTATTGATATGTCTGCTCTATAGTATGTAGGACATACTAAATAAGATATATATAAAAAATGAGAAAAAAATTAAATGACAGGTATTTTTTCAGCTAAAGGTCCTTCATCCCCTTAATATCCTCCAAGAGTTTGTTTGCTCTTATGTTTTCTTTTTCCTTCTGAGGTATAAATTCTACAGGATGTTCTTCCATCAAGGGAGGTGGTATGATATCTTTTCCTCCCTCCTGTATAAGTAACCATTCAGTTTCCTCTAATCTAGTGTTCTGACTCACTTCTTTGCTGAAGCTGTTACCCATAAGAAAGCCAGTCAACAACTGAGGTGTGTTTGTACCATGTTTACTATTCATACTTTTTTTTAATGTATCTATTTTTTTCCCCCAATCTTTAAACCCTTACCATTTTGTTTTGTGTTTTGAAAAAAAAATCTATGGTTAAAGGGAGATAACCTACTTTTAAAAATGACAAAACCCCACAATTTTTTTTTCTTTTATTGAGATCTAACAATAAATAACTGTTCAATCTTTTTTATTTATTCACATCTTGAGTAGCTCACATCCTTTAAGAATTTTTTCTTCATAGCTTCTCTGGCTGCAATAGGTTCAGGTTTCTTCCAAGCTCCTATTTCCCATTCTATCTAATCTCTGGGCTCCAATTCCTTATTTCTCTCCTCAGGTTTCAGAACACCATATTCTTCATAGTCACCTCCTTGCTTGTAAAACATACTTTCCAATTCTGGGGTACTGTGAGACATAGCAAAATTGGCAGTGATATGAACTCTGCACATATCTAGGCCTTCTGTTGGTTCATTCATTTGAATGAATCCCCTGATTTGATGCAGTTCTCCTGTTCAGGGATGTCTTTCCTTTTGTTGCTCAGAAACATGTCTATATCTTCTTCTTCTTTGGGTTCTTTAATGGTGAAAGTCCAATTAATGGCTATCATGTAACATCTGTCTGGAAATTTAGGATCCTTCACTTCCTCATGCAGGGGTAAATATTCATTCCTAGGTTCCGGATCCAGGGTTTCCAACTCCATTCTTCTTTGTTGAGGAGCTTCGTGATCCCCCATAGGTTCCGTCATTCTCTTTTCTAATAAGCCAAATTTATCTTTGTCCATCTCCAACTCCATGTCTTCTTCTAATATTCTAGGAATTCGCTTGCCAAACTGTCGTTTACACAACCACATGCCCCAAATGATGAGGATCGTCTTTAACACCTTGTTTTTATACCTCCACCTTGAAAGATAAGGGTCGTGTGCAAAAATACTTTTCACCAACGTTTTTTATGCTGACCACACAGGTAATACTTGGCAGCGACTCAAGAATGTCATTATGACGTCACGCTTACATTCACAGTCTAGCCAGCCTAGCCTAACCAGTTCAAACTGGATTTTTTTTTACTGAAAACACTAACACACAAAAATAAGAACAGAGATTTTGATTTTTTTTTCATTTTTTATTAACAACAACAACAACAACAAACAACATCAATGCATTTACAATACATTTTGATAATAACATTGGCACTTTTGTCCATGACCCATAGGTAATTTATGATAAGTGTTTTTAAACCAATTCGCCACGTATCTGTCCCTTTGTAAAGCCGTACTCTGGTCAAAGGGGAATAGCCACTCGTCAGTTTTCTTTCTTTTCTTGTCTCTTTGATGTAAATAATACACGCAATATAGTCCACACACGTCGGTATTCCAGTCTTGATAGCGATACGGATTATAAGTCCATTGTTGAGCATGACGCTGGATAAAATCTTGAATTTCTTTTTGTAAGGGAGGAAATCCATAAGAATCGAAATATTCCACCACGGGATTGCTCACATACAGACACACCCAATGTTCTCCAGGTCGATCTTGAGGATCCGTATTTACCACGACAGCTTTTTCTCCAGGTCTTAATTGATCCGGTAATAAATCTAAAGGATACACGCCTCCAAAAGAACTCTTGAATTCTCTGGATAAGACTTCTCTCAATTGTCCCATATCCATTTTTAGTAATCAATGCTCACTTCTCTCTGTTTGTTAATTTCTAATAGGTTATCGAATTCTGCATACACCACACAATTGATGGTGGTAGCCGTATTGTTGGTAAACTGCACTTCTACTCTCAGATTTCCTGTTTCTATGATGTGGAATTTATCCGATTGCGCCTCTTGATCTTTAGTGAAATCCCAGCCCCATAGAGTGTAGCCGCTTTTATACTCTTTTAGGGTAAGATCCGGAGCCCAATCTTCTCCTAATTTCCCCAGAGCTTGATACAGACTTAGATATGATCTCAGATATAAATCCTCGTTGAAATGAGGTTTAAAACAACGAGTACTCATGGTCTCTCCGTTGATACTGACATCTAATTTCTTAATCCCAAAGTTTTGGAAATGAAAGGGATTTTTAGTTTTATCTCCGTTAAAGGCCGCATTCTCCACAAAGCCTAAAATGAGACGTTTAGGCATCTGACCTTGAAACAGATGGTCTGTAATCTTAGACTGGGTCCCTGTGGGGATGGTAAAGGTTTTCACTTCCACTATTCTCAGGGGATATTTGTCTCTGTGGGTATTCAAACTTTGATTAATGGTATTCATCATGACTGCTGTGGGTTTGACTTTTCTCACCCACAAGACCATACTCAATATTTTCACTTTTCCTGTACTTCCTCCTTTGATCATCATGTAGAAAGAGGGTCTAGCTCGATTAAATCGCAAACGGACGTCCACTCCATTGGGTAGAAATCGATCTTGTTGAAACAAATCCAAATGTAAACCATCCAGCAAACTGATTTTCTTACTGTCAGCAATAGCTTGGTGACGTTTTCTAAATCCTTCGTTTTTAGAATTGTCCGGTAACGCTGTGAGGATGGGTTCGTTAATGGTCATCGTGTCAGCCGCACCACTTGTGCCTTTAGTTACATTAAAGGTTTTATTTTGAGCTAGACCAAGGTCCTCTAGCCCCACTTCGTCCATGTGTCCTGCCGTATCTTTTTCCCACAGACTACAGGCCCTCGTCTGTGTCTTTAAAGTTCTGGGTCGGTAAGACAATAATTTCTCCAGATAAGCTTTGTAAGGATAAGTATCCGTCCCCGGAGTTACTATTTTGCCATTCAGACTGACATCGATTTCAGTAAACATGGAATGTAAGATATTATTCACGGGACTCGAAGTGCTGTTTGCTCCAGTCAGATTACTTCCATCGTCTTTGGTAAATTCACATACCATTTGAAGATAAGTTTGAGATAAATCCAGATAGTGATCTCCTTGTCCTTTAATTTCAAATTCGATGGGAGCGGTGTCCGAATCTAAAGTACTGGAAATGGGGTAATATTCTTCCCATTTTGAGTCGTCTAAAGCAATATTAGTCGGAGGGACTTGGAACAATTGTAAATTGTTCATCCCACACGCACAGGAATCGGGCTGTAACATGATGTGTCTACTAGGATTCAGTTTTCACAAATGAACCTTCTGTTCCCTGGACTGGCCTATTTATACTCTCTCTCAGTCAAACACATCTAAATGACGTTTTCTTTTAGGAATTCCTCCTTGTTTTTTCCTTTTTCTCTTAGGACCCCCTCGGGCTAACAGGACTTTTCTCTTCCTGTTTGCTTTCTTCTTTTTCTTCTTCTTCTTCCTTGACCTGTTTGTCCTTTTTTCTTCTTTCTAAAGGGTAAAGAGACTCCTCGATTTTTTGTACTTTAAATTCGGTGGCCATTTTAAAAAAATTCTGTTGGTAAAAAGAGTGGAATTGGATCCTGAAGATTATGACACCAGAGAGGAAAAATACTGTCTAAAAGAGAGAAAAAATTGTTATTGGGGTTATCAAAAATACAAATTAGAGATCCTGAGTGAACCTTATGAATAACTGGAGGAGAGTTCCTGGAAAATTACACTTGCCCATTGTTTTCATCAATTGGAAGAAAAGAGGTTTAGGGAAGAAAAGAAGCTTCAAGGACTTTTTACAGATAGGTCTATTTATAAAGTGTATGTATATTGTCGCATCCCTTTATTGCCTGAAGGAGAACAACCTCAAGAAAAAGGAGAGGGAAAAAATTAAGAAGACAGTGTATGATTGTATTTTCATTCTGAATAAAAATCTGTGTTCCTTGTTATCATCTGTCTTTTGTTATTTGTTATTGTTTTGAGGAAATCCAGTTTGAACTGGTTAGGCTAGACTGTCTAGACTGTGAATGAAAGCGTGACGTCATAATCACATTCTTGAGTCGCTGCCAAAATCGTAGTAGCAGCGTATAGTTTAATGTAAACACAGTGTAAACAAACCGTATTTAGGGGGCTATATGTAATGAATTGACCCACTTATCTCCCAAGGACTGTACTGAGTTGACCCCCCTATCCCCCTCAGACCCCCTAATCTGCACTCCCTTGACCCACCTATCCCCCAGGGCCCAAAAGTGCACTCCGTTGAACCCCCTAGCCCCCCCCAGGCCCAAAAGTGCACTCAGTTGAACCCCCTAGCCCCCCAGGCCCAAAAGTGCACTCAGTTGAACCCCCTATCTAGACGGCTTATACTACTTCCATTTATGTCGTTTTTCTTTATTAAATAATTTCGTTTTTAGCTCACCTGAGCCGAAGGCTCAAGTGAGCTTTTCTGATCACATTTTGTCCGTCGTCCGTCCGTCTGTCCGTCTGTCTGTCCGTCTGTAAACTTTTCACATTTTTGACGTCTCTAGAACCACTGGGCCAATTTTGACCAAACTTGGTACAAAACCACATTGGGTAAAAGGGAATTTAAATTGTTAAAATAAAGATCAAGGTTCCTTCACAAGGGGAGATACTCAAGAAAAGACAAAAATGGGGTGGGGTCATTAAAAAATCTTCCTCTCAAGAACCAAAGGGTCAGAAAAGCTGAAACTTATATGGAAGCATCCTTGGGTAGTGTAGATTCCAAATTGTACAAATCATGACCCCCGGGGGAAGGACGGGCCACAATGGGGAATCAAAGTTTTACATAGAAATATATAGAAAAAATCTTTGAAAATCTTCTCAAGAACCACTGGGCCAGAAAAGCTGAAACATATGTGGAAGCATCCTCGTATAGTGTAGATTCTAAATTGTTCAAATCATGACCCCCCCCCCCCCCCGGGGGAAGGGCGGGGCCACAATGGGGAATCAAAGTTTTACATAGAAATATATAGGAAAAATCTTCTAAAGAACCACTGGGCCAGAAAAGCTGAAACTTATGTGCACATTGAAGGATCCTGGGGTAGTTTGATTTCAAATTGTCTTTATTATTATCAGTGGGGTAGGGTGGGGATGCATTATGTATTACAAGGGGGAAATCTGGTAAAAAAAACAGAATGGTAAAATCTTCTCAAGTAAGCGATGTGGCCCATGGGCCTCTTGATCTTTATATATTTCTTTAGTTTTTCTTTATTTCATAATTTCGTTTCTCTTTATTTCATAATTTCGTTTTTCTTTATATATTAATTTAGTTTTTCTTTATTTAATAATTTCGATTTTAGCTCACCTGAGCCGAAGGTTCAAGTGAGCTTTTCTTATCACATTTTGTCCGGCGTCCGTCCGTCCGTCTGTCTGTCTGTTCGTCTTTGTCTGTAAATTTTCACATTTTTGACTTCTTCTCAAGAACCACTGGACCAATTTCGACCGAACTTGCCAGAAAGCATCCTTGGGTAAAGTAGATTCAAGTTTGTTCAAATAAAGGGCCAAGCCCTCAATCAAGGGGGAGATAATTGAGAATTAGTGAAAATTTGGTGGTATGTTTTAAAAATCTTCTTCTCAAGAACCACTGAGCCAGGAAAGATGAAACTCATGGGGAAACATCCTCAGGTAGTGTAAATTTAAGTTTCTTCAATTCATGTCCCCTAGGGGTAGGGCGGGGCCACAATGGCCGACCAAAGTTTTATATAGAAATATGGAGGAAAATTCTTTAAAAATTTTCTTTTCAAGAACATAAAAAGCCATATTGCTCACATTTATATGGGAGCATCCTGAGGTAGTGTAGATTCAAGTTTGTTTAAATCATGACCCCGGGGGTAGGGCGGGGGAACAATGGCCGACCAAAGTTTTACATAGAAATATATAGGGAAATTCTTTAAAAATCTTCTTAAGAACAGGAAAGCCATAATTGCTCATATCTATATGGAAGCATCCTCAGGTAGTGTAGATTCAAATTTGTTCAAATCGTGTCCCCCGGGGGTAGGGCGGGGCCACAATGGCCGACCAAAGTTTTATATAGAAATGTAAAGGAAAATTCTTTAAAAATCTTCTCAAGAACAGCAAAGCCATAATTGCTCATATTTATATAGAAGCATCCACAGGTAGTGAAGATTAAAAGTTTGTTCAAATCACGACCCCCGGGGGTAGGGCGGGGCCACAATGACCGACCAAAGTTTTATATAGAAATATATTGGAAAACTCTTTAAAAATCTTCTTCTCAAAAATAGCAAAGCCATAATTGCTATTATTCATATGGAAGCATCGTCAGGTAGTGTAGATTCAATTTTGTTCAAATCATGACCCCTGGGGTAGGGCGGGGCCAAACGTTTGGATTTAAACTTTTCAATAGGAAACCAATTACTACTTTTTCCTAGCCACAATGCTTTGGTGAGCAATGTGGCCCATGGGTCTCTTGTTCTTTATATATTAATTTCGTTTCTCTTTATATATTCATTTCGTTTTTCTTAATTCAATAATTTCGTTTTTCTTTATTTAATAATTTTGTTTTCTACTTTTTTTTTTTTTTTTTTTTTTCAAATTTTTTTTTTATATCATTTTATTTTTTTTTTTTTTTTTTTTTTTTTTTTTTTTTATTCACACAACATACAGCATTATATACATATTTCAAAAGAAACAGAATGATGTGTTTTTTATTTTAAGAAAGATAGAAACAATAGAGAGAAAGATAGAGGGGAGAGCAGAGAGAGAGAAGAGAAAGAGAGTGTGTAAAGATTCAAGTTAAGAGAATAGCAGATTCCATCTGTTCCACTGGGTATCAAACTTTTCCTTTTTACCATTCTTATAAGAGATAATTTTCTGTGTTTCATAATGAAATTTCATTTGTGATATTGCATTTTGTAAATTAATATGTTTCTTTGTGCACCTGGCAGTATAAATATAGTATTTAAGCCAAAGTAGAATAACATTTTGAATATCAGTATTTTCCTCAATAAATCCTAAAATAAAAGATTTCTTAGTAACATTTATCATTAAACCAGTTTTTTCTTCAAACAAATGTACAAATTCTTCAAGAAAAAATTGTGTATTATCACATTCCCATAAAAGGTGTTCTATTGTTTCATCCTCAGTATGACAAAAACTGCATAATTTACAGTCATTTTTTTTTATTTTGAATAAAAATGAATTTGTTGCTAGGATTTTGTTTAAAATCCTATATTGGAACCATTGTAGTTTACAATCTTTTGTTACCCTAAAGGGTATCATGTGAATTTTTTTCCATTCCTGAGTTCCAACTTCTAAAAGCTCACTCCAATAAGTTTTACCTGCTGTGACAGAAGAATTTTGAATAAGGATTTCATAATAGCATTTAGATTTTCTACATTTCGTTACTGTGTAGATATTAGACATAATCATGGGATTAGTGAGCTTTTTTATTGTTTTTTCCTGACCGGAGTTTTTCATCCAATCCTTTATAGCATGATTAATACTACTGAATTCTAAGAAATTAATCTTTATATTTGGATAGGTGTTACAGAATTGCTCATAAGAAAATAGTGAACCATCTTCATTAATGATATCATTAATTTGTCTAATGTTGCTCTCAAACATTTGTTTATTATAAAATGGTTTTCCGCCAATATGCAAATGTGGATTGTAAAATAGTGGTGAGTCACCAGCAACATCAAACTTTTTCTCAAGATTTTGTAACATTATCCAGGACTTAAAAACATCTATCCAAAATTTATTTTTTAATGTTTTTAAAAAAGTTGAAGTATATTCAATTCCACAACTTATAAATTTGTTCAAATTAAATTTAGGAATGAGGTTTTCCAACCCTCTATTTGTAAAAATTAGAAGTCTTATCCAAAATAATTTCATGGAGGCTATAAAAGATGTCAGATTTAACATTTTTAAACCCCCCTCTTCATATTTTTTTACAATTACCTCTTTCTTAACCCTATGGGTTAAATTATTCCATATAAATGAAAAAAACATTTTTTCCAATTCCTTACAGAACGATTCAGAAGGATTTGGGATGGACATTAAAATATGATTTAGTAATGGTAGAACTAATGTTTTAATACCAGTAATTTTCCCTATGGGAGTTAAATACCTTTTCTCCCATTGTTTAAGTATTGATTTAATATGTACCAGTTTTGGTTCATAATTTAATGGTAGTATTTTATCCAATTCTACATCAAAATGTATTCCAAGAAGAGTAAATCTGGTAGTTCCCCAGTTAAGTTTGTAATTTGGAAGCAAAATTTCGTCACTAAACTTTTTTGAGCCTATCCACACTATGTGAGTTTTGGAATAATTAATATGTAATCCCGACATTTCTGAAAATGTCTTAAGTGTTTGCAGTGTTTCTGTGAGTGACGTTTTACTACCATCAAGAATAATTGATGTATCATCCGCTAACTGAGAAATCTTTTTTTCAGTATTGTTTATAGAAATACCTTTAATATTTTTATTTAATCTAATTTGGATTGCTAAAATTTCTGCACATATAATGAATATATATGGTGACAAAGGATCGCCTTGCCTACAGCCCCTCTGAATGTTAATTCTATCAGAAAGGTTACCACCTTGGTTTATTGCAGATGTAATATCTGTATTAAAAAGGGATACCCACTTCTTGATTGAGGATCCAAAGTTAAAAAAGTTAAGTGCGCCTTGTATAAAGTTCCATGAAAGTGTATCAAAAGCTTTTTCAAAGTCAATAAGTAGTAATAATCCAGGTATATTTTCTTCCTCAGTGTAATGCATTATGTCATAAATTAACCTGGTGTTTTCTCCTATATATCTATTGGAGATGAAGCCTGTTTGATCTTCATTAATTATTTTATCTAAATAGCATTTTACTCTGTTTGCAATGGATCCAGATGCAATTTTATATACTGTATTTAGTAAAGTAATAGGTCGCCAATTCTTTAAGAATTGTCTAGGTTTATCACCTTTTGGTAACAAAGTAATGATACCATGTTTTTGTGTAATAGATAGACTGTTATGCTTATATCCATAATTAATAGATCTAACTACAAAAAACCCAATATATTTCCAAAACATCTTGAAGAATTCTGCAGAGAAACCATCTGAGCCAGGGGATTTATTTGATTTCATTTTGTAAAGTGTAGAAGAGGCTTCTTCCATAGTAATTTCGCCTTCTATAGATTCTGATTCTTTGTATGAAAGCTTAGGAATTTCTTTATTTCTTAACTCTTTGAATATATCAGTATTTATAGTATCTGTACTTGTTTTCTACTTTTAATAATTTCGTTTTTCTTTATTTATTTTTGGTTTGCACTATTGGGCTTCCGTAATAACCTGTTACAGCTGCGGAGGAGATTAGTCAGACGGAATAAAAATAAACAACCCGTCTGAGCCTTCAGGGTTAGAAACACTCCGTAAAATGTACTCTCAAGAGAACTACGGCGTTTTGTCACTTCATAAACTTAAGAGTGATTCAGCCTCGACGAGATTAGTTGAAGATTATTGATTTGCTGTTGTCTTTTTAATATATTGATATGTTTATGATTTTGATTTGCAGGAATCATTTTCTTGTGCAAGTTATTTACTCGGTGAACGATACTTTTGGGAATAAATTGGAAGTAAGTCCAACATAGCTATTCTATAATTATAATTATGTTCCCCAAATGAAGTTGGGGAACATATTGTTTTTACTCTGTTTCTTATTATGTTCCCCAAACGAAGGTGGGGAACATATTGTTTTTACTCTGTTTTTTATTAGGGTCTTTCGTCTCCAACGGAAGACCCTTCTATTATTCTATTGTTTCTTTTTCACTTTTATTATTATTATTCCCTTTTTTCTTACAATTTTTGTGCAGAAGATTTCTCGGAGATGGCTCGATCGATCAACTTGAAATTTTCAGGAAAGGTGTGTCGTCAACTAAACCTGATCCATTTTTGTCATTTTTTCGAAATTCACTTCCGGTCGGAAGTTATTGCCCTTTAATCGAAATTTAGAGGAGCTCTTTGTCTGCACCAGAACTCAAGAACGGCTTAAGCTAGAACACTGGAATTTTTACCAAAGATAGAGGACATGTTGCCAATGTGCACAATGGTTCTCAAATTTTCCGGAAGTGCCTAGTATGGAAGCTTGGTAGGGGGTCAAAATATAGGACACGAATCAAGACTGGATTTTCGAGACATTTTGTATCATATCTTTTAAAGTATAATTATTTTATTAAAACATACTGAGCAATATTTGTGCAGAATGACAAGATCATTAATATGATATCAAGAAAAAAGTGCTGACTCATCACATTAGGGGCCGAGAGGGGCTAAAAGTCTTTTTTCGATAACTCTTTAACAGTCGATATTTTGTTATACATAACTGAAGCAAAAATGTTTATCTCAACAATCTACCACTGTATGTTCTGATTTTAATGTCGTATATTACATAATTAGGGGTCAAAAGGGGCCAAAATGCTAAATCTTTGACGCTTTATATCTCGAAAGAGAGAAATATTTTGATAAGTAATATTGAACAAAAGATGTTCAAAATAATGTTCTGAACAATATGCAACCTTTCATTTTTCGCTAAACGTCCCCGTTAGGGAGTTGAAGGGTTGGCCCCTAAATATTTCTTTTGCAAATAACTCGAAAACGAAAAAGAATCTCTGAATAGTTGTTGAACAAAAAGTGTTTCAAATCCTAAGAGCTTTAAGATGGAATCAAGAAAAAGGGGCTGGGCACTCAAATTAGGGGCCAAAAGGGGCCAAAAGTCTTCAATCGATAACTCTTTAGCAGTCAATATTTTGTTATACATTACTAAAGCAAAAATGTTTAACTCAAAAATCTACAACTGTATATTATGATTTTAATGTCATATATTACATAATTAGGGGCCAAAAGGGGCCAGAATGCTAAATCTTTGACGCTTTATATCTCGAAAGAGAGAAATATTTTGATAAGTAATATTGAACAAAAGATGTTCAAAATAATGTTCTGAACAATATGCAACCTTTCATTTTTCGCTAAACGTCCCCGTTAGGGAGTTGAAGGTTTGGCCCCTAAATATTTCCTTTGCGAATAACTCGAAAACAAAAAAGAATCTCTAAATAGTTGTTGAACAAAAAGTGTTTAAAATCCTAAGAGCTTTCAGATGGAATCAAGAAAAAGGGGCTGGGCACTCAAATTAGGGGCCAAGAGGGGCCAAAAGTCTTTATCCAATAACTTTTTAGCAGTCAATATTTTGTTATACATTAGTGAAGCAAAAATGTTTATCTCAACAAGCTACAACTGTATATTATGATTTTAATGTCATATAGTACATAATTAGGGGCCAAAAGGGGCCAGAATGCTAAATCTTTGACGCTTTATATCTCAAACGTGAGAAATATTTTGACAAGTAATGTTGAACAAAAGATGTTCAAAATAATGTTCTGAACAATATGCAACCTTTCATTTTTTGCTAAGCGTACCCATTAAGGTATTGAAGGGTTGGCCCCTAAATATTTCTTTTGCAAATAACTCGAAAACAAAAAAAGAGTATCTAAATAGTTGTTAAATAGAAAGTGATCAAAATCCTTAGAGCTTTAAGATGATATGAATAAAAAGGGTTGATTCCGGAAATTAGGGACCGTGAGGGGCCAAAAGCCGAACTTTTAAGTCTTTAATGTTCAAAGTCTTTTTACAGATTACGAAAAATCATTATTTTAGAATGAAAATCTCAATTAAAATCTTATCTCATCTCATCATGAATTGGACGGAAGACCCACTCGTTGCTCGCAACGAGATCGTATCTAGTTAAGGTCTTCCGTCTTCAGCGGAAGACCTTATTGTTTTTCTTAGGTTTCTTTTCCACTATTTTTATTATTATTGTTTTTTTTTCTTACCGATTTTGTACGCATGATTTCTCGAGAACGGCTCGATCGATTTTCATGAAACTTTCAGGTCTGATAGAACATCAAAAAATCTAGATATATAATTTTTTATTTTTATGACGTCACTTCCGGTTCGGAGTTTTCTGCGATTTAGTGATTTTTAGAGGGTCACTTTGTCCGACAGTTTTCTCAAAAAGCACTTAACACAGAAGCTTGAAACTTTTAGTGAAGCTTAGAGCAACCTTTGGAGAAGTGCACTAAGTATATGATAACTACCGGAAGTACAAAGCGCCGACGCTCGCTATGGTCGGAAAATTGTCCTATCGTAAAATTCAAAATTCCCGACACCTTTTCTTCAATATTTTTTTACCTAAAAAAATTTGGTTAAAACATATAAAACAAAAGAAGTGTAGAATTATATGATCTTTCAAATGATATCTCGAAAAAAGGGCTGGCCCCTATAATTAAGGGTAGAGAGGGGCCAAAACTTTTTCCTTAATATCTCAAAAAGTATTGAGAATTTGTAATACGTCAAATAAGCAAAGTTGTTCAAAATGTCAAGCTCAATCTATTGGTGTCATTAAAATTCGTCCATCGACGTCACTTCCGGTCAAACCGTAAGTAGTAAAAAATTGCATATTTTTGCTGTTCTTGACAGGCTTTTGGATATCATATGTCACTGGAGGCTAAAATCTTAATTTTCCATCCGTTTACGGTACTTCCGGTCAAACCGGAAGTTGCCAAAAATGGCTAAATTTTGCAATAATTAACATAAATTTGGAGGATTAAACCATTTTTGGACTTCATTACTATTTTTTTTTTACTTACTTTTACTTTTTTACTTCCGGTCAAACAGGACGGAAGACCTACTCGTTGCTTTGCAACGAGCTTTGCTCTAGTTATTATTATTTTTCTTCTTCTTCCTGGGTACTTTTTTGTCCGCGAGTGATCTTGTAAACTGTTCATCCGAAGTAGGTAAAACCTTTTTAGGGTTAGTAGACATGTTATGTAGATTTGCGGAATCAAGGTCATTTTCCGCGCACGTGCTTGCAAGAGCGTGCACGTGCAACACGTGAAATGACCAGTATAATAGATATAGCCGTAACTTTTCTATTTTTTGACTGTATGCTTTGAAACTCATAATATAAGTATATATTAGTTGTATATGCATAATGACATGTTCCTCTCTCACGTGCAACACGTGAAATGACTAATATAATAGATATAGCCGCAACTTTTCTATTTCTTGATGAAATGCTTTGAAACTCATAATATAAGGATATATTAGTAGTATAGACATGATGACATGGTCAAAATAGCAAGATCTCACGCGCATGCACGTGCGCTTTGCTCTGATTGGCTGAAACTAAAGTCTCAATATTTTTCATGTTTCTTGTCATAATCTTTTGAAATTTTGAACAAAGTCTTAAATTATGAAGATCTACAGCATGATATATAAAAATTTTCATGAAAGCATGCGCATGCGTGCGTGCTGCAATCTGATTGGCTGAAACTTTAAATGGCTATATCTCCTTTGTTTTTTGACGAAATGCTTTGAAATTTAAAACATAGTCATGCAGTAGGATATCCTACAATACGATATAGAAAGAAAATCATGAAATCACGCGCATGCACGTGTGCTGCAATTTGATTGGCTGAAACTTTAAATGGCTATATTTATTTTGTTTTTTGACGAAATGTTTGGAATTTTAAATATAGTCATTCATTAAGATATCCTTCAATACGATTAAGATAAAAAATTCATGAAATCACGCGCATGCATGTGTGCTGCAATCTGATTGGCTGAAACTTCAAATGGCTATAACTCCCTTGTTTTTTAACCAAACATGATGGGATTTAGAACATAGATAAATATAAGGGACTCCTACAAGAAGGTGTATTCATCATGCACTTGCTTGCACGTGCGTGCACGTGAAATGAGTAAAATTAAAAATACACTCGAATGAGTGTATTTTTTAATACTTTTGGATAACATCTTTGATATTAAGTATATTAAAATATCTAGATAGTGTAGACAAGATAATATGGCCCTTACGCACATGAACATGCGTACAATGCTTAAATTTAAATATATTTTGTATTCTTCTGGGAAGACCTTGATAAGTTTAAATTCCATTAAGTATTTCTTATTTAATAGAGATTACAGGGAATATGGCACCAAAAGGGAGTTGGGGAGCGTTTGGGGAACATCTGTAACGGTCCCCGTTACAATTAGCACTAGTTATTATCATTTTTCTTCTTCTTCCTGGGTACTTTTTTGTCCGGGAATGATCTTGTAAACTGTTCATCCGATGTAGGTGGAACCTTTTTAGGGTTAGTAGACATGTTATGTAGATTTGCCTAGTCAAGGTCATTTTGCGCGCACGTGCTTGCAAGAGCGCGCACGTGCAACACGAGAAATGATCAACGTAATTGATATAGACTTACTTTCTCAATTTTTGATGAAATGCGTTGAAACTCATATTGTAATGATATATTAGTAGCATAGACAAGATGACATGGTCAAAAAAGCAAGATCTCACGCGCATGCACGTGCGCTTTGCTCTGATTGGCTGAAACTAAAGGCTCAATATCTTTCTTGTTTTTTGATGAAATCCTTTGAAATTTTGAACATAGCCATGCATTAGGATATCCTACAACAGGATGTATAACAATTTTCGTGAAAACACGTGCATGCACGTGCGCTGCAATCTGATTGGCTGAAACTTTAAATAGCTATAACTCCCTTGGTTTTCAACCAAACAGGATGGGATTTGGAACATAGATATATTTAATGGACTTCTACAAGAAGGTATGGTCACCATGCACATGCATACACGTGCGTGTACGTGCGCTGCAATCTGATTGGCTGAAACTTTAAACAGCTAAAACTCCCTTGGTTTTCAACCAAACAGGATGGGATTTGGAACATAGATATATATGGACTTCTACAAGAAGGTATGGTCACCATGCACATGCATACATGTGCGTGAACGTGCGCTGCAATCTGATTGGCTGAAACTTTAAACAGCTATAACTCAATTGGTTTTCAACCAAACGGGATGGGATTTAGAACATATTTAAATGTAGTAGACTTCTACAAGAAGGTATGGTCACCATGCTCAGGTATGCACGTGCGTGCACGTGAAATGGGTAAAATCAAAAATACACTTGAATGGGCGTTTTTTTTAATACTTTGTATTATATACTTTCATAATTAGCATATAAAAATACGTAGATTGGGTAGACAATATGATATGGTCATTACCCACATGCATTCACATCCGCAAGTGTGCAATGATAAAATTCGAATGAACCTGGTACACTTCTAGGTAAATGTTGTTAAAGTCTTAAATGCATAGATTTTTCTTATTTAATTACGCTTACAGGGAATATGACTATGAAAGGGAGTTGGGGAGCGTTTGGGGAACATCTGTAACGGTCCCCGTTACAATTAGCACTAGTTACTATTTAGTTTGATATTTGAATTATAAGATTTGCACATTGTTTCATTTGAATGACATAATTATTTACATGAAACTTTTTATATTAAAGAATTTTATCCAATTACAGATTCAAGGTAAAGGATACAATGATCCCGCGGATACAAACCAAATTTCAATATGTGGTTTAGGGCTTCAATCTGGTAGAGATGTTTTCTATATTAATGGTTGTGATAATCGCTCACTGAGTTTCTCTTCCATGTGCATTGATGACATTTTCAAAGTAATTCACTACGAAGGAGATCAAACAATTACAGAGGTACTCTAGATTTTTTAGGGCATTCCACTCAATAATTAGACGTTATTTTCTTTACTTATATATCCATAAGCTATATAAATTTTAAGCATTTAATCATTGAAGACAGAAACTAAACAGTAATTTATTTAAGAAAATTGCACTGGGATCTTTGAGACAGGCATTGAAAAATTTTAAACTAAAAATTCAAATTCTACGAATATAAATGTTGTGATAGAGCATGCGTTAAATCATTATTTATAGAATATGATATTATAGAATAAAATTTTATCTGTTAAATTTTATAGATTGTTGATTTAAAAAAAAGGAGACGACCCTTTAATGACAGATGAGGGTTATATAAATATAGTATTGTAAAGTATTTACTCCGTACAAATCTATATTCTGTATTTATTTTCTCAGAATCCGAGGCTATTATAGTCGAAATACCTTAAAAATATACAGTCATTTAGATTTTTTCTTGATCTCTTACGCAAGGATTATACGATCTTAAGATACTTTGTTTTTTAAAGGTGTTCCTTCCAACAGGAGATGTATTGTTTGTGTATCCTTATGAAGATATGCAAAGGAGAAGGATAAGTTATATAATTCAAATTTTGGGAACAGCACAAGGAAACTTTCTTTCCAATGCAAAGTAAACTTAGTCTATTAAATATAGTTAACTGTTTTAAAGCTATGATTGAAGCAAAGTTACATTAATGTCATCTTGTACAATATTGAACCCTTACTTAGTACGAGGGTCGTTAGAAAAGTTCGCGGACACATTGTATTACGAAAAATCTATTGTGTACTGTGAAGTATGACCTATGTCTGAATAAATTCCTACATTTTGTTTATTGGTATGTATAAAATCAGGTCCATATAATAAAATCTTGAAAATTTACAACGATTTTTACTATGAGGTCATGGGATTCACGGAGCAATCACTTGACGTAAGGCGACGTGACAACGAGATTTCAACCGGTTAAGCTTTGTCGCAGTTCTATAAATCTTTCATTTCTTCAGATTTTTCTGATCTTTTTTCTACTTTAAAATTGAATATCTATAGCAAGACATGTTACTTTTCTTCTTTATAATGTCTTTTTTACTGATTCGGATATTATTGAGATCTTACAAAAAGTCTATGCAGTTAATCGATCAGGTATGGAAACTATGCAAAACCATATAGGCGCAACGCAACGTCCATGCGATAAGGGGATATTGAAGTATCGATGGAGTTAATCATTCAAAATGTTAATCCTTCCATTCTTATGAACTTACAACCATTTGAAAACTTGTCCTTTGTAGGTGTAGGAAATTCCCGGCAGCATCTTGAACATTTTAATCTCTTTTTAGACATTTTCCAGTCTGCATACATAATTTTTACGTAGTGCAGTGCTCCATGACGCTCAATGACGTTCCGATTTTTGGCTGTGTTTTTTAAGCGTTGATCAATTATAAACGGCTATAAAACAGTCATATACCCTCCAATTTAGATCAAAATTTCTCCCAGTGACGTTTCATGAATACTTTAGCGGCAGGTAAAATATCATAAAACTCTTTGCGCTACAATTGTGCAATTTTTAATTTTGATAAAGAGTCTTTGTGATGTAAACGTGCCAAAATGTAGCATGCTCCGTGAAGCAAGTATTATCAAAATAAAAAAGCTGTATATTTTTCAATAATCATCGGAGAGCACCAAATTCTTGTATATTTATTGGAAAAAAAGTAAAAATTTTATCTGGAAAGTTTGACCGGTTTCGTGGAAATAGCGCGCTCACAATTGAACTTGTCCGCGAACTTTTCTAACACCCCTCGTACTATGTAATCGATTGTACAAATATATTTCTTATCAAACAGTTTAATAGTTAATACGATCTAAATGCTCTTAAATTAAAGGTTTCAATTACAAATATGTACACATTTAATATAATAGCACATTTTAACAGAAACATAAGATTATCAAAAATGAATCTCATATAGATGTAATGAAAATGAAAGAAAAAACACTTTAGTGAAGGGTTGGTGTATTTTGAAAGTCCCATTTGAGAATTTTTTTTACTCATATAGAGATGTCGCCACATATACCGGTGAAGAACTCCAAATAAAGATCTTATCATGGCACACTGGGTTATTAAGCAATGAGGGTTAATTATGGTACCGACGCTAGTAGCTACCACGTCAGTGTACAATGTACTGAGGGTTTGGCAAAATAAGTACATGTACTGTTCTTCATTGACTTAAGTCTGTCGCCGCCGGGACTTAAATAAGTAATCCCATAACCTTCCTATCATGAATAGGCGCTCCACCTACTCTACCGACTGAACTTAAGTGACAAGCCATTCAATGAATGTTATAGTCTAAATTTAAAGTAGAAATCGACGTTTAGAGAAAAAAGTTATGGGATGGAAAAGTACCCCAACATAAAAAAGATTCCCAAATGTTTTATTCTAGAAAGCAGTACCTGTGAAATTACTCATAGATTCTATCACCTTGGAATTTTGGGATCTTTTTAGATCAATATCAATGAATTCAAAGTACTCATTAGTTTTCTACTTTTTGAAATGTCTCTGAAATTTTACACTGCGTTAAAAAATAGTATGCATCTTTTACAAATCACTGGACTAAATATATTCCAATAAATTAATGATGTTTGAACAACATTTTGTGTTTGACGACGTTTCACCATATTGAAACATAATTATATGATGTGACGCTGTCTCGTTTCTGTTAATGTTTGAAATATACGTTATGCATTTTTCGCTTAATATTTTCTTTGCCGATTTAGTAAGTGTAGCATACTAAAAGTATCAAAAATGATATCCGCTTTATTTGAGATACATTTTATTTTTAATCGAACGTTGACTCGTTCTTTGATAAAAGAAATTATTACAACACTATATTTAAAAGCGATGAAAGCATTTTAACAATGGTCTGTGCACACTATCGGTGACCATTAATGATATTTTTTCCAAAAATATTAAGGTAAAAAAATAAAAATCATACTGTTCTGATTTGGATTTTCATTACTTATATTTTGGTGTATAATAATTATTTCTTGAACAATTCATTTTGACCAAAACGCCATTGTTCATTAAAGAGCGATATATAGTAAGTGTCTCAACTGGCCCCTTAAAATGAATATCTTAATTTTACTTTATACATAGATTTAATTTGTAAAGCGCTAGCTATATATGCGACCTTTATTGGTCATTTTCATTTTGATCAATATGCGATTATTTTAGAAATATGACATCATAAAAGTCACGTTTTCCCGCCATTTTAGCATATTTTGTATAAAACTGCTTATTTTCAAGCAGTTTTTCTTACAGAGAATATAGAGCACAGCCTAGAACAAGCTTTATATTTTTACCAAAGATGTATCTATCCAATACTGATTAGTGACAGTAAAATTATGTATGTTTTACACTGTGCTCTATGTTTCCCATAAGATAAAAAAAACATCAAGAAAAAGGCACATTTTTGTCTATTTTGTTAGATAGCAGAAATAGCATTATTTCTCATGTCATTTACAGCTAGAGACACTGCATTTAAATTTGAAAAATATATTAGAAATATTTCTAATATAATTTCCTCTTCAAAATAAATATCAATTAAACATATCCGACTGTCTTTCTAAAATGTTTATTTTTAGGGGGCCAAATTGGCTCTTATCATATATACTCCTTTTTGAATACCCCTCGTATAAACATAAGTTAGAATAGAAAAAGAAAAATGCACACTTTCAAAAGTTTTTCATACAATCGAGCGCTTTCTGTATTTAATATTCCGTCTTCCGGTGTAGTATATACATTGAAAACTCGAGTGCAAGTGATAATTATTTCTTATTTATTTAGCATATCCACAAACATCTTTAATATCCAGTCTACTGATTTGCCATTGTTTACACCATTTCATGTACCAGAAAGGAAATTTTGTTCATGTAAAAGAGAGGACGTTCACTTGCATTACGCAGACCACGTTTACCTTAAAAACGAAGTCTTTTGTCTTCACAACAACAATACGATTTGTGAGTGCTTCTTTACATAAATGAATGTAGCAAAAACTAATAAACTTATGTATTTTTAGGTCACCTGAGTAAACTCAGATGACCTATTGCTATCCGTTTTCGTCCGTCGTCGTCCGTCGTTTGTCGTCCGTCGTTCGTCGTCCGTCGTGTGTTAACATTTGAACATTTTCAGCTTCTTCTCTGCAACCACTGAACCAATTTCAACCAAATTTTGCACAAAGCATCTATGGGTAAAGGGGAACAAAAATTGTGAATTTCATGATCCCTGCCCCCCTGGGGCCTGAGGGGTGGGGCCAAAACCACTAAAATTAATGCAATCTTTAAAAATCTTCTTCTGTACTCCTGGACATCAAGCAGTCAAACTGTTTGCATGATTGTAATAAACATTGAGTCCTTTATTAAAATTGTAAAATTCATGGCCCTGGGGTCAGGGGTTCTAGTGCTAGGGCGGGGCTAAATAAGTTTATAGTGAAAATGCATTATTTCTTTGGAAATCTTCTTCTCTACTCCTGGGTATTAAATAAACCAACTAAGTACATAGTTATGATGAGCAAGAGTGCCTCTACCAAAATTGTGAATTTTATGGCCCCAGGGTCAGGGGCTCTGGTGTTAGGGCGGGGCTCTATTGATTATATATAGTGAAAATACATGATTTCTTTGAAAATCTTCTTCTCTGCCCCTGGGTATTAAATATACTAACTAAGTGCATAGTTATGATGAGCATGAGTGCTTTTACCAAAATCGTGAATTTTATGGCCCCAGGGTCAGGGGTTCTGGTGTTAGGGCGGGGCTCTATTGATTATATATAGTGAAAATACATGATTTCTTTGAAAATCTTCTTCTCTGCCCCTGGGTATTAAATATACTAACTAAGTGCATAGTTATGATGAGCAAGAGTTCCTCTACCAAAATTGTGGAATTTTATGGCCCCAGGGTCAGGGTGTCTGGTGTTAGGGCGGGGCTCTATTGATTATATATAGTGAAAATACATGATTTCTTTGAAAATCTTCTTCTCTGCCCCTGGGTATTAAATATACTAACTAAGTGCATAGTTATGATAAGCATGAGTGCCTCTACAAAAATTGTGAATTTTATGGCCCCAGGGTCAAGGATTCTGGCGTTAGGGGGGGGGGCTCTATTGATTATATAGTGAAAATACATGAATTCTTTGAAAATCTTCTTCTCTGCTCCTAGGTATTAAATAAACCAACTAAGTGCATAGTTATGATGAGCAAGAGTGCCTCAACCAAAATTGTGAATTTTATGGCCCCAGGGTCAAGGATTCTGGTGTTGGTGGGGGGGGGGGGGCTCTATTGATTATATAGTGAAAATACATGAATTCTTTGAAAATATTCTTCTCTGCTCCTAGGTATTAAATAAACCAACTAAGTGCATAGTTATGATGAGCAAGAGTGCCTCAACCAAAATTGTGAATTTTATGGCCCCAGGGTCAAGGGTTCTGGTGTTAGGGCGGGGCTCTATAGATTATATATAGTAAAAATACATGAATTCTTTGAAAATCTTCTTCTCTGCTCCTAGGTATTAAATAAACTAACTAAGTGCATAGTTATGATGAACAAGAGTGCTTTTACCAAAATTGTGAATTTTATGGTCCCAGGGTCAGGGTTTCTGGTGTTAGGGCAGGGCTCTATTGATTATATATTGAAAATACATGAATTCTTTGAAAATCTTCTTCTCTGCTCCTAGAAATTAAATAAACTAAGTACATAGTTGTGATGAGCAAGAATGCCTCTCTTAAAATTATGAATTTTATGGCCCAAGGGTCAGGGGTTCTGGTGTTATGGGGGTGGGGCTCAATTGACTATATTATGAAAATACATTAAATCTTTGAATTTTTTTTTTTTTGTCTCTGGGTATAAAGCAGATGAACTACCTTTATAGTTATGATGAGCAAGGGCCCTAATCTTGCAGAATTGTGAATTTCAAAGCCCCAGGGTCAGGGGTGGGGTGGGGGCTCTACTTATATACTGAAAATGAATTTATTGTTTGAAATCTGCTCTTTTGTATTTATAAAACATTTATTTATTTTTGATATTAAGGGTGCCTTTTTGAAATTTGTGCAATGTGTGGACCTAGGGTCAGGGGTTTATGTCACAGTGTTAGGGGCACTACTGGTTAGTTGGAATGCATTTTTGTTCCCCTACCCTGCATATGGGTATTCAGTAACCAAGCTAAGCAACTGCTAAGTGTATTGTTATGATGATCAATGGTGCCTCTTTCAAAATTATGAATGTCATATAGCATCTGGCTTAAAACATGAATCAAAGTCAATAACTGGAAAATTGTTGCATAATGCTCAGGTGACCTATAAGGCCCGTGGGCCTCTTGTGCTAAATAATCTGCTAATGAGAGTAGTATTTAAAAAAACGTAACCTTTTCTCTAATCCTTTTTAAGTTTTGTTTTCTGTCAGTTTCTTACGTATATGACATTAAACATATGGAGATAAGGAACATTATTTCCTATCTAGCTTGTAATACGAGCTTTGATTGGTTACAAAGTCAGGTGCACAGGTACTTGTGGACAGAACCCCCTTCCCCCCCCCCCCCCCCCGATATTCAACCCCGGGGCTTATTGGATTTTTTTTCTTTCAAAAATTATATTTATTACACTTATTCATTATGTGTACAATATGAAAAAGTCGTCAAAACCCCAAAACAATCGCTCTACAAAAAAAAGAAATATATGTAGAGACGATGTGAATCGACATTTTAGGTGGTAATAAAATAAATACATGTTTTTAAACCCAGAAAGACCAGTGGGGGTACAACGTAAACAAACCAGAGTGGCATACCTTTCTCCCTTATAATGTATAGTGGGGTATTTTTTTTTGTAGTGCGATTGTTTAGGGTTTGACGATTTTTCATGTTATACACATGATGAATAAGTGTAATAAATATAATTTTTGAAGAAAAATGTCCAATAAGCTCCTGGGTTAAATATCGGGGGGGGGGGGGATCCTGTCCACAAGTACCTGTGGTCAGGTGTTAATATCCGTGCACCCGACTTGAGCCGGTGTAAAGACGAATAATGACCCCCATCGAATAATGACCGGGGGTCATTTTTTGACAGCAAAAAATGACCCCCGGTCATCATTTGCCGTCGAAAAATGACCCTTTTGCCCGTAGAAAAAGTGCCACCATCCTAAAAATTTGCAGAACCCAAAGAAAAATGACCCGCGTAGAAGAATGACTCCCTGTGGATTAAAGCTAAAATTTTTAGGGGGCAAAAAAATTAGATAAAGAAGCATATTGGCTTAATGCTCACCTGAGCTAATTGGGAATAAATTGATCATATGTTGATCTCATAACATTATACAATTATTATAGCTATATTTTAAGGTCAATGCCATGATTTACAATCTTAAGGAAATTTATCGAGCTTAAACTAAAGGGTTAGGTAAAAATTGTTTTAGGGTGGTGGAAATCATCGTATTAACAGAAAAAAATAAGCAGTATTATATATTATTATATCCTTCGCTTGAATAGCGGGAGGATATATAAGGATCGGGATGTCCGTCCTTCGTCTGTTACGTTTTCGGTATCCATCTCTTATCCGCATAAAAAGATGTTTGTGAAACAGCTATATATGCCCCTGTATGGCAACATAGGGAAGATTAAACTTTTCTTAATGCAATTTAAATATCTTGGTACCCAAAGAAATAAATACACTTGCAAAATAGGAAAGCCCTAGCACCACTTGTTCAAAATTAATGGCTTAAGATAAGTCTTTGAAAGATATGTCAAATACAAAGGTCAAAGGGTCAAAGTTGATGGTTTCTTAAGAAAGGTTTAATGTTACAAGGATTACATGTGTGAAGTATGAAAACCCTAGCCCTTACCGTTCAAAAGTTAAGGCCAAGGTTAAAGTTTTTTTTCCAGAAGTACGAAAATCTCCAGGTCAAGGTCAAAAGGTCAAAGTTTTTAGTATCCAATGAAAGGTCATGTCAAAAAAAATACGTATGTGAAGTATGAGAGTAATAGTATCTACCGTTTAAAAGTTATGACCAAAGTAAAAATTTTACATTTTTGTGTAAAATGGGACAAACTCCAAGGTTAAGGTCAAATTTGATGGTACCCAAAGTAAGGTCTTGTCACAAGGAATACGCATATTTGATATGAAAGTCATAGCACCAATAAATGAAATGTTATGGCCAATGTTAAAGTTTTTGCGGACAAACAGACCACCAAATAGACGGACACTATAAAACTATGTACCCCCGAATCCTCGAATATGGATACATAGAAAGAAATGGTCTTCAATTAACTTTTCATATAATGATACAGTATAAAGAGGACGTTACAAAAATGAAAATGTTACTTCTGATTTTCATATTAAATTCCCTGAAAAATATTTTCAGAACTGAGTTAGAGGGTGGAGTAAAACAAGAATTGAGAAATGTAATGAATACTGTGTGCTAAATCAAAAAGTTATGTCTACATGTAAAGTTTTTGCATTAGAATGTGTAGTTTACACTAGCCCATAGCTTTACAGAGCATAGTTTTAGGTGTTACACCCACCCCGCCCACTCACTTATTTAGGAGGAAGTCGATTATCAACAAAAGCAACCAAAAAACTACCCTACCTTTATTTTTCTATAAGGAGGGACTAAAAATACATGTATTAAGCTTAAAACAATCTACCACTCTACTAATTTTCAAATGTTACTTTGCGACAATACTTTCAAGTATACCCCCACCAGCATTTAAAGTATGTTTTAATCATAGCGAAGTAAATCATGATTTGACAGTACTTGTGTGAAGGCTTAACTTCATTTCAATATTTTATCTAGAGCCTCTTTCAGTATTATTGAAAGGTATAGAGTTTTATTTATATTTTTGCTTTTCATTTATTATTTTTGTTTTGTTTTGATTTAAGGTAATGTTCTTTTTTGGGGAGATAAAATTTTCCTCCTCTTTCATTGTCAAATAGGTTTTGCCAAACTTATACAAGCTAAACGTTGAAATGAAGGGAAAATTAATTTTTGCTATTAAAGAGTATTTAAACCTGTTTGTTGCATGGTTTGATTTCTAAAAACAAGTGGAATATCATTCTTTAAGCATGCAAACATTATAAGGAGGAATATTAAAAAGAAATTTTATTTACTTGACAATTAAAGAATCTCTTTTCAAACACAATTTTAGCATTGAAAGACTACGTGAATCTCTAAATTATTGCAGTGTTATATATTATTTTATATTTTTGCATTTTATAGACTGAAAACAATTCTGAAAAGTTATTTCACCTGCATTCGAAATCCACTCAGTGATCATATTATCCAGGCACAAAGAATAGGAGAAGGAGGAGAGATTACCCCCTATCCATTTTTTCAGAATGTAATTTGAACAATTTCTAGTTTGAAAATGAAACTCATTTAATCAAACATTTTTTTTTTCAAAACAGTATAGTAAAAACATCTCTCCTACTTGAGTGAAAAAGATGCACATAACATTCAGGAACATAGAATCAGAGGTGGGGCCGGGTGTTATCCCCTTTCCAAATTCATGAATGTAATTTTTTAATTTCTCACTTGAAAATGTTCATTGCAAGTCTACTTGTTCTACCGAGGGGGGTGGGGGCATAAAAAGAATATGTATTTGCAAAGATTTAAATTATCTTTAATTATATAGTGATAGTCTGCATGTATAGGATGGAACATATAAAAAATACATAGCATCGAGGCGTCCTGTTATCCATTTCTATTTTTACTGAAATTTCTACTTTTTCCCAACATTTTTTTTTTATTCTGAAACAACGTATCAAAGGAGTCAGTAAAGAAAAAAATATATTCATAAATTTCATCTCCAGCGTTTGATCCATTTACATGTACATGTGCCATCTTTGATTTTCTAGATTTGCTCCTTTATTAGAGAAATAAAAATTAATTGATTGATTGTTAATCGCTTAAAACTGAGAGAAATGAGGAACTTTATTACCCCTACGTGCTAAGAAGAACAAAGATCAAATCTATTAGAACAAATGCATGAATAACTCGAGGGAAGAACAATTATAATATACAGCATATTTTCTCTATCACCTGTTAAAATTTTGTATAACTTTAAAGGGGGTCATTTTTCGATGGGGGTCAATTTTTTATACCACTAACATGTAAAATAATGACCCCTAGGACTCTTTTTCTACAAAAAAATGAAATTTTTCTACGGGTTGGGGGTCATTTTTTGTCGTTGAAAAATGACCCCCGGTCATTATTCGATGGGGGTCATTATTCGTCTACCCCGAATATTCGTCTACCCCGAGTATTTACCCCGGGTTTATTCTATACACCCTTCGGCCTTCGGCCTCAGGGTGTATGGAATAAAACCCGGGGTAAATCCCTGTACACCCTTGATTGAACCTGGATAACTAATAATATTCCAGATAAAAAGTCCATTATTTATACACTGAATTAATGACGGATTTTCCCGTTATTTCCCAATTCCCCAATTATGACAAGGACCACACGGCGGCTGTGGCCGGACGGCAGGGGATGCTCACTCCTCTATGGCACCTGATCCCACCTTTGATGTTTTGATGCTCCGTATATGTGCTGTATTGTTTTATGGACCTTTGATCTTGAATACTATTTGTCATCTCCATATGTTTTATGAAAATATACAGTTTTGCATGTTTTTTTTTTTTGCACAAATTAAGTTTTTTGTTATAAAACTTAGAACTATCAAATCCAGTACGAGACATTACCTTACATGCATTAATAACCCCATGCCAAAGTAATGTTCTTTTAAATCATTATCTTAAATTTCTAGGTTGATATTTTTGATATGACAAATAGTATAATGTTATATTATATTATATAAATAATTCTGTTATAGTTATTTCAAAATTAAATTGCTGAGAAGATTTTGTTGGAACTTATTTAGTTGATTTTATAAACATGAAAAATTTTTAGTACCGAGTACATGTACTTTGCACATTTACCAAATTCGTATTAGTTTTGTCGAAAAGTAGCGCCGCTAATGACGGTGCTGTATAAAGAAAATCATGGCAACAGAAAGGAAAATGTAGATTGCTTATCTTTAAAACAGTACGTTGTTACTACTGAAAAGAAAATGTCTTTTACATTTACGGATTTTTAAACCTTTGAAATTTTGCTGTGGGACGTATCTTTAATGCTAGATTTCCGAAAGTAAGTCTTTAAAAATGCCAGCTTTTCGACTAAAAAGTCAAATAGATAAAGATGAATAATATCATCTTGCTCTTTAGGATCATTTTAATGTTAAAAAGAAAACCAGAAGTTACATGACAAAGTATGGAGTTGGATTTTGGACCAGGTCTTACAACACTCTATTGAAATTCCAATGTGTATTGCGACCCGTCGTTAGCAGACATAGTTTGTATTAACAAGAAG